>NW_024537656.1:0-153552 GCF_016628075.1 Suillus paluster
CAACATAAGTCCCCAGGTCCATAAGTAAAGTAAAAAGTAAAAAAAGCCCAGAAGCGAAATATGCTGGCACCATAATCAATGGTGGTACTCCCATAGAAGGGTGAGACCAACAAAAGATTCCAGGCCCAGAAGTGAAGTAAAGCAACAAGTAAAAAACCCTCAGAAGCGAAAAATGTTGGTACCATAAACAACGGTAGGACCCTCATGGAGGGTGACACCAACATAAGCCCCAGGTCCATCAGTAAAGTAAAAAGTAAAAAAAGAGCCCAAAAGCGAAATATGCTGGTACCATAAACAATGGTAGGACCCTCATGGAGGGTGACACCAACATAAGCCCCAGGTCCATCAGTAAAGTAAAAAGTAAAAAAAGAGCCCAAAAGCGAAATATGCTGGTACCATAAACAATGGTAGGACCCTCATGGAGGGTGACACCAACATAAGCCCCAGGTTCACAAGTAAAGTAAAGGAACAAGTGAAAAACCCTCAGAAGCGAAAAATGTTGGTACCATAAACAATGGTAGGACCCTCATGGAGGGTGACACCAACACAAGCCCCAGGTTCATAAGTAAAGTAAAGTAACTAGTAAAAAAACCCTCAGAAGCGAAAAATGTTGGTACCATAAACAATGGTAGGACCCTCATGGAGGGTGACACCAACATAAGCCCCAGGTTCACAAGTAAAGTAAAGGAACAAGTGAAAAACCCTCAGAAGCGAAAAATGTTGGTACCATAAACAATGGTAGGACCCTCATGGAGGGTGACACCAACATAAGCCCCAGGTTCATAAGTAAAGTGAAGTAACAAGTAAAAAAACCCTCAGAAGCGAAAAATGTTGGTACCATAAACAATGGTAGGACCCTCATGGAGGGTGACACCAACACAAGCCCCAGGTTCATAAGTAAAGTAAAGTAACTAGTAAAAAAACCCTCAGAAGCGAAAAATGTTGGTACCATAAACAATGGTAGGACCCTCATGGAGGGTGACACCAACATAAGCCCCAGGTTCATAAGTAAAGTAAAGTAACTAGTAAAGATAGTGACAGGATTAAATGAGTAAGTAAATAAGTAAATAAGTGAGTAAGTGAGAAGAAAGAAAGAAAGAGATTTTTTTTGGTTCAAGTTGACCGCATTTTTGCTTAGATAATCAGTCTCAAACAAGACCACATCTTTTCATTTGAAGAAACTTGATGAAACTTCGCATATTTGCATATATAAGCAATGTCAGGTAAAGCGAGAGGAAGAAACATGATGGCATTACACATTCTGGATTATTATTAGAAGTAGAAATTTCATAGACATGAGATTTATCTTACCTTTAGGCCGAATAATGATAATACTCACTAGACTTCCTCTGACACCCTATATACTACTACTATAGCACAAATGAAAGGATAGATCCATAGAAAATGCAGCACTTCAGGCCACCATGTGGGTGTAGATACAGTCATAGATACGGTCATGGGTATGTCACCCTAAATCCTTGCAATTTGGCTCCAATCATTCTATGATGAGATTCAAAGGCAATATAATGGGAAGAATATAGAATATGGCAGACCATCCACCTCTTTCTTCTCTTTTTGAGACTGATTGACCTCAAACATCTCCAGTGCTGTCTTCACTACCCCTGTCATGATGCCCCACTTCAAGCTCGAGTTTTTCAGCCTTCATCCATCTTGTCTGACTTTAACTAGGACTCTTTCTTAAGATTATGAAGCCCTCTGAATGCACTGGCAATGCTCATTTTGTCCAAAAAAATCATGTTCCAGAGTTGACCACCACCCTTGTCATGCTGCCCTACTCAAAGATCGATTCACTAACCCTTTATATGATAAACATGTCATTAACTAGGGCTCATTTTCGAGGTTATTGAACACTATTAATTGATTGACAGCACCAGTTTGGTCTCTGAAGATCATGTTCCAGAATTGACTACCACCCCTGTCATGGTGCCCCATCCAAAGATTGATTTACCAGCCCTTGATATGACGAATTTGTCATTGACTGGGACTCATTCTCGAGATTATTAAACCATATGAATGGATTGGTGATACCAGTTTGGTCTCTAAAAATCATATTCCAAAGTTGAGTACCAGCCCTATCATAGTGCCCTACCCAAGGATCGATTTTTTCAGCTTTCACATGACTTGCCTGGCTTTAGCTAGGACTCATGGTAGAGGTTATTGGACCATATGAACGCGTTGGTCATGGCAGATTTTGCTCTAAAAATCATGTTCCAAAGTTGACTACCACCCCTATGATGCTCTCCTTGTTAAAGATCGATTTGTTTAGCCTTCATATGACTTGCCTGGCTTCAGCTAGGATTCATTCTGGAGGTTATTGGACCACCTGAACACGATGGTCATGCCAGATTTTGCTCTAAAGATCATGTTCCAAAGTTGAGTACCAGCCCTATCATGGTGCCCCACTCAAAGATCGATTTTTTCAGCCTTCATATGACTTGTCTGGCTTCAGCTAGGATTCATTCTAGAGGTTATTTGACCATATGAACACGTTGGTCATGCTAGATTTTGCTCTAAAGATCATGTTCCAAAGTTGACTACCACCCCTATGATGCTCTCCTTGCTAAAGATCGATTTGTTTAGCCTTCATATGACTTGCCTGGCTTCAGCTAGGATTCATTTTAGAGGTTATTGGACCATCTGAACACGATGGTCGAGCCAGATTTCGCTCTAAAAATCATGTTCCAAAGTTGATCACCACTGCCATGGTGCCCCACTCAAAGATCGATTTTTTCAGCCTTCATATGACTTGTCTGGCCTTAGCTAGGATTCATTTCAGAGGTTATTCGACCATATGAACACGTTGGTCGAGCCAGATTTCGCTCTAAAGATCATGTTTCAAAGTTGACCACCCCTGCCATGCTGCCCCACCCAAAGATCGATTTTTTCAGCCTTCATATGACTTGCCTGGCTTTAGCTAGGATTCATTTTAAAGGTTATTGAACCATCTGAACACGATGGTCGAGCCAGATTTCGCTCTAAAAATCATGTTCCAAAGTTGATCACCACTGCCATGCTGCCCCACTCAAAGATCGATTTTTTCAGCCTTCATATGACTTGCCTGGCTTTAGGTAGGATTCATTCTGGAGGTTATTTGACCATATGAACACGATGGTCGAGCCAGATTTCGCTCTAAAAATCATGTTCCAAAGTTGACCACCCCTGTCATGCTGCCCCACCCAAAGATCGATTTTTACAGACTTCCCATGACTTGCCAGTGCTCCAAAAGCATTTTTCCTGGGGGCTCTTGATCCCTCTGAACACGGTGGTGATGCCAGATTTCCCTGGAAAAATCATATTCCTGAGATATACAAGGTCCTCCTCCTCCCTCCTACCTCCTATATGTTGCTGTACTTGATTTTAACTTGAAACCGATACTGTAAAGGACTGTCCTGGGGTTTTTCAGGTGTAGGAATCGATTGGTGATGGTCCTGGACCATCTGGAGATCAATGTTTGTGACATATGGTGGTGGGGCTAAAAAGTCAGTATTTTGGCAATATCTCCATAACCGAACCGCCGTTTTCTTTGATTGTTGGCTCATATCCATCCTGAAAGTACCCTCTAACATATGTACCAGCCCACCAGAAGATATTTTTTTACAACTTTGAAATGTATTTCTGAAATGACCATATAAGTGCTTCTGTTAGTCTGGAGCTGCATGATCAAGCTGTTCTTGAAAGGATGGGAATGTGGGATCGGGCTGCAATCCAGAAGTGAGTGACTTGTCATGAGTTACCTTCGCCTTGACTGATATACTCACTCCCATGGATTGCTCTCGGCGCTGAATACCTGAGAGGCCCACATCAACATGCGACCCATTGCGACCGAGGTCAGCGAGAGGCGACTGCTTGGGCTGCGATGCGCCTTGAATTTGGCCCTGCATGGGGTAGGCACCTGTCATATCTTGTCGTGCATGCTCCAGGCTCATTTGTGGACGGTTTGACATGGCAGGGGCACCAGTCAGACGTCTCTGACTACCTTGGGGGTGGATACATCGTGGAGAGAGAGTAAGCCTGCAGGATGTGGAGGATCCCTAGGGCTGCATCGTATACATGCTTCCTGTCTGTACGTACATCAGAATCACAACCGCTTTCACTCAAAACCCGACCTTAATCCAATGCGCGGATCATTAAAATCAGTAGCAAACCCAAAGTCTGCTTAACACGAAGGCGGCAAACCCACGTCTGGAAATCTCGTTGTTTCACAGTCGGTTTTGCCTGTAAAAACTGAATCTTTCTGTATCTGGATCGGTGTACCTTGCTTCAATTTGCATTCTACGCTTTGTATGTATTTACAGGCTGTATTTGTGGTCTATGCAGATCCGTTCATATTCTCGTTTCCGCAGTGACTTTGTGTTTGTTAAAAGGGGTGAAGCCAAAATACCCCAGAAGCGAAAGTTATGCCACCTCTAGCAGAGATGAAACCCCCATGAAGGGGTGAAGCCAAATACCCTCGGAAGCGACATAATTTGGCCATCTCTGGCAGAGATGAAACCACCATGAAGGGGTGAAGCCAATAGCCCAGCTCATATATCCCCAGAAGCAAAAATTAGTTGGCCACTATTATCAATAGTATAACCCCCATGAAGGGGTGAGACCAACCAGTCCTGGGGTTTGTAAAGTGTAGGAATCGATCGGTGATGATCCTAGAGCATCTGAAGGTCAAAATAATGAGGTATGTCAATGGGGCTCAACAGTCAGTATTTTGGCCATATCTTGGGTTAGTTATTTTGCTGATTTGATGCTATTGGGATGCTTGATCTTGTCTGGGGCGACGCATCGGCCGAGGTCAAAACATCGTTTCAATTTTGCTTGACTTTGCTTGACTTTTGCCATTTTATGGCTCTGGCATTGCTTGATCGCTATCATATAGCTTGACTTGCTGTATGACCTGTGACTTTACAAGTTATCGAGGTGTCTAGGTGTCTAGGTATCAAGGTCTTGGTGTAACGAGCTACCGGTAGCAATCCGTAGGATGGATAAGTGTTGACTGGGTATGGGGCTTGATGTAGCTAATATTCCTGCAGGATAATGAGATACATAGTGGTAACTCATCTCTCACCAACAATTATGATACAGTACAGAGCACTTGTTGGCCCCATCTAGCAGAGGTGATATCCTCATGGTGAGATGAAGCCAAAAATACCCCTTAAAGCGAAATTTATTGTCAAACACTTGTTGGGTTTCTGTCACCACCTTACAATGGACTGTCAAGACACATTCAAGTCTTTACTAGATACTGAAATTTACATTGTTGTAACTACTCCTTAGTTCATGTTCTATGAAAAGCGAAAATCCTGGTCACCTCTAGCAGAGATGTGTCCCCCATGAAGGGGAGAAACCAGGACCTTGCTTCCCACATAGCCCCCAGAGCGAAAATCCTGGTCACCTCTAGCAGAGATGTATCCCCCATGAAGGGGAAAAACCAGGACCTTGCTTCCCAAATAGCCCCTAGAGCGAAAATCCTGGCCACCTCTAGCAGAGATGTGTCTCCCATAAAGGGGAGAAACCAGGACCTTGCCACCCAAATAGCCCCCAGAGCGACAACCCTGGCCACCTCTAGCAGAGATGTATCCCCCATGAAGGGGAGAAACCAGGACCCTGCCACCCAAATAGCCCACAGAGCGAAAATCCTGGCCACCTCTAGCAGAGATGTATCCCCTATGAAGAGGAGAAACCAGGACCTTGCTTCCAAATTAGCCCCAGAGCGAAAGTCCTGGCCACCTCTAGCAGAGATGTATCCCCCATGAAGGGGAGAAACCAGGACCTTGCTTCCCAAATAGCCCCTAGAGCGAAAATCCTGGCCACCTCTAGCAGAGATGTGTCCCCCATGAAGGGGAGAAACCAGGACCTTGCCACCCAAATAGCCCCCAGAGCGACAACCCTGGCCACCTCTAGCAGAGATGTATCCCCCATGAAGGGGAGAAACCAGGACCCTTGCTTCCCAATTAGCCCCCAGAGCGAAAATCCTGGCCACCTCTAGCAGAGATGTATCCCCTATGAAGAGGAGAAACCAGGACCTTGCTTCCAAATTAGCCCCCAGAGCGATAATCCTGGCCACCTCTAGCAGAGATGTGTCCCCCATGAAGGGGAGAAACTAGGACCCTGCCACCCAAATAACCCCCAGAGCGAAAATCCTGGCCACCTCTAGCAGAGATGTATCCCTCATGAAGGGGAGAAACCAGGACTTTGCCACCCAAATAGCCCCCAGAGCCAACAAGAAAGTGAAAAGGTGAAAAAAGCGAAAATAAAAAGGGTTGACCACCTCTATCAGAGATGAAGCCCCCATGAAGGGGAGAAGCCAACAAGAAAGCAAAAAGTGACAAAAAAGCGAAAATATAAGTAGAAGTTGACCACCTCTAGCAGAGATGAAGCCCCCATGAAGGGGAGAAGCCAACAAGAAAGCAAAAGTCACACAAAAGCGAAAATATAAGCAGAAGTTGACCACCTCTAGCAGAGATGAAGCCCCCATGAAGGGGAGGAGCCAACATCCCCATGAAGGGAAGACAATCAGTAGGACCCCCAGACCCACAAAAAAGCGAAAAAAAAGTGAGAACAGAAGGAAAGACACTCTGGTACTATTAGCAATAGTTTGTTCCCCATGAAGGGAAGACAACCAGTATCACCCTCAGACCCACAAGAAAGCGAAAAAGTGAGAACAGGAAGACACACTGGTACCATTATCAACAGTCTGTTCCCCATGAAGGGAAGACAACCAGCATGACCCCCAAACCCACAAAACAGCGAAAACAAAGTGAGAACAGAAGGAAAGAAACACTGGTACTATTAGCAATAGTTTGTTCCCCATGAAGGGAAGACAACCAGTATCACCCCAGACCCACAAAAAAGCGAAAAAGTGAGAATAGGAAGACACACTGGTACCATTATCAACAGTTTGTTCCCCATGAAGGGAAGACAACCAGCATGACCCCCAAACCCACAAAACAGCGAAAACAAAGTGAGAACAGAAGGAAAGAAACACTGGTACTATTAGCAATAGTTTGTTCCCCATGAAGGGAAGACAACCAGTATCACCCCAGACCCACAAAAAAGCGAAAAAGTGAGAACAGGAAGACACACTGGTACCATTATCAACAGTTTGTTCCCCATGAAGGGAAGACAACCAGCATGACCCCCAAACCCACAAAAAAGTGAAAGAAAAGTAAAAAAAAAATGGCACCATTATCAATGGATGAGAGTGGGCAGGGAGAAAGAGAAAAACTTGTGTGAGCGCATTTTTGCTTATATAAGCAGTCCCACTGTCATGCTGCCTCCCCCCAAGATTGATTTCCCCAGCCTTCATATGACTCGTCTGTGTTTGACTAGAACTTGTTCTTGAAGCCATTGAACCATATGAACATGCTGGACATGTCTTCTTGGTCCATAAAAATCAAGTTCCAAAGTTGAGTTGAGTCCACTGCCCCTATCTTGCTGCCTCCCCTCAAGATTGATTTCTTTGGCCCTCATATCGCTTGCTGGGGTTCCTGCAGCACTTGTTCCCAAGGCTATTGAGCCCTCTGAACGAGCTGGCAATGCTCGATTGGTCCAAAAAAATCAGGTTCCAAAGTTGACCACCCCTGTCATGCTGCCTCACCCAAAGATCGATTTTTTCAGCCTTCATATGGCTTGCTTGTCTTTAGGTAGGACTCGTTCCAGAGGTTATTGGACCATACAAACACGTTGGTGATGCCAGATTTGCCTCTAAAAATCATGTTCCAAAGTTGACCACCACCCCTATCATGCTCCCCCACCCAAAGATCGATTTTTTCAGCCTTCATATGGCTTGCTTGGCTGTAGCTAGGACTCATTCTAGAGGTTATTTGACCATCTGAACACGTTGGTCGAGCCGGATTTCGCTCTAAAAATCATGTTCCAAAGTTGTCCACCCATGCCATGCTCCCCCACCCAAAGATCGATTTTTTCAGCCTTCATATGACTTGCTTGGCTTTAGGTAGGACTCATTCTAGAGGTTATTGGACCATACAAACACGTTGGTCGTGCCAGATTTCGCTCTAAAAATCATGTTCCAAAGTTGGCTGCCCCTGTCATCCCCCCCCCACCCAAAGATCGATTTTTTCAGCCTTCATATGGCTTGCTTGGCTTTAGGTAGGACTCATTCTAGAGGTTATTTGACCATCTGAACACGTTGGTCGAGCCGGATTTCGCTCTAAAAATCATGTTCCAAAGTTGGCCACCCAAGTCATGCTGCCCCACCCAAAGATCGATTTTTCTAGACTTCATATGACTAGCCTGTCCTTCAAAAGCATTTTTCCTGGGGGCTATTGAGCCCTCTGAACACGATGGTAAAGCCAGAATTGCCTGGAAAAATCGTGTTCCTGAGATATACAAGGTCCTCCTCCTCCTCCTGACCTCATGTATGTCACTATCCCGGTATTCCACCTCAATACCGATACTGCAAACATTGCTCCTAAGGTATTTGAGGCCTGTGAATCGATTGGGAATGGTCCCAGACCTTCCAGAGGTCAGCATTATTGTGATATGGGAGGTTGGCTCAAATATCAGTATTTTGGACATATCTCCACGATCCAACCGCCGTTTTTCTTAATTGTTGGCTCATATCCATCCTATCGATACCCTCTATGATATGTACCAGCCCGCCAAAAGATATTTTTTCACAAGTTTGAAACCTATTTCTATTTTGACCCTATAAATATGGTAGTTGCGCATGGATGCAACTACCTAATATGGTAGTTGCGCACGCTTACTAATGGTTGCGCACGGTCGCAACTTCCTGATATGGTAGTTGCGCACGGTCGCAATCACCACTTTCAAATAATAAGCCGTCGACAGCTTATTTCACTCCTACTTTCCATCATCAATCAGTATAAGCAACATGTTGCGACCAGGTTGCGCACGAGTTGCGCACGGTCACAACTACCCCTTTGGGTGTTGCGCACGGTCGCAACTACCCGATATGGTAGTTGCGACCGGTAGTATGCCCCATACTACTCGGATTAGATTATTAGGTACTACGAATGTTATCTAGTCGTCGTCTCTCAACGCTGAGCATGTTTCTTTTAGCTTCTAACAGTGGGTTCCTGCTGCATAGTGTTAGCTTACTTTTCTCGGACAGAGCATGCTAAGCGCTTGCAAGTTGGATCCTTAATACTCCGGGCGTCTTGTTTCGCCTCTGAGGGATTGCTGTATAGTTGGCTTCTCCCGCTGAGTACTTATTATCTCTCAACTTAATTTGCTCATACTTGTCTACTTCTTCAAGTGCTTGCGAGCGACGATCATGTATCCATCACTCGTACCTGTTCGCACCTTCAAGTGTTCATGACGAGCGATTCTAATCGCGTATCCAAGTCCTACCTTATGAGGAATTTGAGGCTAGATCCTGCAGATACCTGCGGATGCAAGCAAGCGATCGCTGGTGAAAACTCGGTACGTGTCTCAACGATAAATTTTGATGAGGGCTGATTAAATTAATCGCACTGCAACATTGGATGTGACGATATCCAGACTGCATATCTTCAACCCCTCAAGATATTCGACAATATTGTCAGGAACATCGCAAATGTATGCGCCGATCCTGCTCAACCGAACGCAGAACCGAACTTATGGCTCCACAGATAAATCCATACGCAATGACGACATGGGGGCTATTGTCTCGGGCATCTGAAGTACGTTTATTCATGCCCTAAGCCATCCTACTCAGCCTTAATCCTTGTAGATGTTTCTCGCCCTAACGTATTGCGAGATGAAAGATACGATTCAGTGGTACAGAGACGGGTTGCATGGACTAAGGCAACAATTCTGGGACCAACTCGTCAGGGATGTAGGTATCTGCGTTCACCCGTACGGGTAAGGATTTGGAGGTCCTTCTAAATTGCTAAAACCTCTTCATTATTGAATTCCCTTCTTAGTTTTGTTCTCGTCGGATGGGATGACATTATTATGTCTTTCCGCAGGCTCGGGGATACACTGCGAGCACGCCAGATGTTCTGATTGGCCAAGATCTTGCCTGCATACTCTCCTTCAGTTCAAGGACCGCGCTACTAGGTGGATTAAACGAGGCGACCGGTGGGACGGAGGAAGCAAGAGCACTTACGCTTCGATCTTGGCGTGATGAGAGTAAGTAAGTCACTTTGAAACCTTGCTGACTGAGGCCTGAGGCCATATTCTGAATGTTTAACAGGAACTGCTACTGAAATTCCATGCAGTTTTATCGAGCGACTTCAATTCAGCGTAAGTTTTCTGCAGATAATCCCAGACGATGGACGTGACTCATTCTACCCCCAGGAAATCATCAATGATCGTTGCAACGTCCTGCAGTCACTCCCGGGGTCATGACCATCGCACGGCCTCGTGTTCTACCTAGCCAGTTCCCACTGGCCTATCACACTTTCCCTCCTACTGCACAGGCGAGTGCTTCAAGTTCATATCTTAACCCATACTCATAATTTTACATTTATAGTACTCGGGCCGCGGCTCAGGCCAGAGCCGAGCCAAAGCCAGCCGTCGCTGGTGGCTTTGGCCCAGCCTGGATTTTTTGCAAGCCCAAGCCGTCTGAAGCCAGGCCGGAATATCACTAGTCCGACTCTTCACTGGGACTCAACCCTAGTCTCACCTGTGGGCGTGCGGGTCGCTCGATTTGATCAACGTCGATGACGTCGGCCACAACTATGAACTTCCTTGCACCATGCTAATGGCTCATTCGACATGGATTACCTTCCGACACCCTCTTGCCACATTCTCTGTAAGTATTTTCATCGGATTCAATCATTTGATGTTACACGATCTTGCAGGACTCGCACTTCGTATCACGCGATCAAAATTTTCTTGGTGGGTGGTTTCTTAGCACCGACGGCCATCATGTACTGACCCCTCTGAACTAGACCCTCGCAACACTAGATTCAACAGGGCTATAGATAACTAACTGAATAGTGCTACATCATTCCACTTGTTTGTATTACTGAATATCATGAATTTATTCTGCTACCTGTGTGAAGAGGTGCTACAAAGCAATGAACTGACTCCCTCCCAAGATCAAAGAAGCTGCTCACCGCCTTTCATAACATGGCGGAGAGCATACTACATATGTCGGGTGTGGTACTACAATTGATGGATTTGGCAAATGTAGCAGGGCCGCGCCAATGCGGATTATCTTTTTCCGCGATGGTCTTTCCGAAGGAGAATACAGCATCATGGGGAAAGATCGGATTGAGGACATTGAAGGTGAATTAGTCCAGCGACAGCCATTTCTTGGTTTGAGCATGTCAATTAGGGGCGATTTACCTCCAGTCGCACATCTGTATGGCTAGCATCATGCTCAGGGACGACATCTACTAGCAAAACACAGACGAGCGATCTGTATAGCTAGCAGATGGAGTCATCACATCACGCTCAGGGACGACATCTACCAGCAAAACACAGTCGAGTGATCTGAATGCAGCAGGGCCGCGCCAATGCGGATTATCTTTTTCCGCGATGGTCTTTCCGAAGGAGAATACAGCATCATGGGGAAAGAACAGATCTTGATATATGCTCCTCACTTATTAAAGTGAGCAGAGCAGCCCTCAGCAGCCAGTCTCGTCTGGTCGTACGATCGGCATGTGGCACAGTGACCAAAAGAAGAAGGGGACGGGTGGACGGTTGCATAATGCGTCTGACCAAAAGGGGAAGGGGACGGGTGGACGGTGGGACCGTTGCATAATGTGTGTTGCCAAAAGGGGAAGGGGACGGGTGGACGGTGGGACCGTTGCATAATGTGTGTTGCCAAAAGGGGAAGGGGACGGGTGGACGGTGGGATGGTTGCATAATGTATGTTGCCAAAAGGGGAAGGGGACGGGTGGACAGTGGGAAAGTTGCATAAGTGACTTTAACCAAAAGAGGAAGTCCAAGTGCAGAAAAAACACTGATGGGAAAAAAAGCCAGGGGGACGGGTGGACGCTTATGTAAATTATGTCCAAATAAGGCAAAGGTGGACGGGGACGTTTGCACCCTGTAGACAGTCACAACATATAGATAGGTAGGACTCATTCTAGAGGTTATTGGACCATACAAACACGTTGGTCGTGCCAGATTTCGCTCTAAAAATCATGTTCCAAAGTTGGCTGCCCCTGTCATCCCCCCCCCACCCAAAGATCGATTTTTTCAGCCTTCATATGGCTTGCTTGGCTTTAGGTAGGACTCATTCTAGAGGTTATTTGACCATCTGAACACGTTGGTCGAGCCAGATTTCGCTCTAAAAATCATGTTCCAAAGTTGGCCACCCAAGTCATGCTGCCCCACCCAAAGATCGATTTTTCTAGACTTCATATGACTAGCCTGTCCTTCAAAAGCATTTTTCCTGGGGGCTATTGAGCCCTCTGAACACGATGGTAAAGCCAGAATTGCCTGGAAAAATCGTGTTCCTGAGATATACAAGGTCCTCCTCCTCCTCCTGACCTCATGAATGTCACTATCCCGGTATTTCACCTCAATACCGATACTGCAAACATTGATCCTAAGGTATTTGAGGCCTGTGAATCGATTGGGAATGGTCCCAGACCTTCCAGAGGTCAGCATTATTGTGATATGGGAGGTTGGCTCAAATATCGGTATTTTGAACATATCTCCACATTCCAAACGCCGTTTTTCTTAATTGTTGGCTCATATCCATCCTATCAATACCCTCTATGATATGTACCAGCCCGCCAAAAGATATTTTTTCACAAGTTTGAAACCTATTTCTATTTTGACCCTATAAATGGTCCCAGACCTTCCAGAGGTCAGCATTATCGTGATATGGGAGGTTGGCTCAAATATCAGTATTTTGGACATATCTCCACGATCCAACCGCCGTTTTTCTTAATTGTTGGCTCATATCCATCCTATCAATACCCTCTATGATATGTACCAGCCCGCCAAAAGATATTTTTTCACAAGTTTGAAACCTATTTCTATTTTGACCCTATAAATATCTCCACAACCCAACCGCCGTTTTCTTTGATTGTTGGCTCATATCCATCCTGGAAGTACCCTCTAACATATGTACCAGCCCACCAGAAGATATTTATTTACAACTTTGAAATGTATTTCTGAAATGACCATATAAGTGACCAAGCTGACCATGTTCTCACCATTTCAAAGGTTAAAGAAGATAATGAACCAAGTTTCAGCATCATAGGTATTTTTGTGAGGTGATAAACTTAGGTGTCCTCCAGTGATCAGGAGGCACCAGGACTAGATCATCTTGGATGCACTAGTGATTAGGCTGATCATGTCCATATCATTTTATAGGTCAGGAAAGATGGTGGACCAAGTTTCAGGATGTTTAGAATTTTTTGTGGGCTGAGACTTAGGTCACCTCCAGTGATCAGGATGCACCAGGACTAAATCATCTTGGATGCACCAGTGACCAAGCTGATTATGTTCCTACCATTGTAAAGGTCAAGAATGATGGTGCACCAAGTTTCAGAGCAGTAGGAATTTTTTGTGAGATCATAGACTGAGAACACCTTCTGTTATGAAGAGACACCAAACCCAGATTATGTACTGGTGAGTATACTGATGATGTCCCTACCATTTTAAAGGCCAGAGAACATGACAGGCTAGTTTTCAGGATCCCCAGAATTTTTTGTGAGGTGATAGACTCAGATCATCTCAACCCACCAGAAGACACCAGAGCCAGATCACTCTGGATGTACCAGTGACCAAGCTGATCATGTGCCCACCATTTTAAAGGTCAGAGAAGATGATAAACCAAGTTTCAGGATCACAGGAATTTTTTTCATTGCTATAGTTCACCCCCTCCTCCTCTCACCTAGGGCAAATGTCTGAGTGTGGTCATCATCAGATGGAGATACCAAATTTACCTGATTATAATACTTATAGACCTATATGCAAGTGATATAACTCCCTGTAGATGACATAATACCTGTTGAATATGGTCATGGAGTGGTATCACCTTCCAAACAGTAAAATGGACATAACTCATGTTCCTGACCACCAAATTTTATAAAAGTGAGTGGAACACAATCCCAGTAACACCCTCTATCAAATGAGATACTCATAAAACAATAAAAATGTGACATGTTTTATATAATATTCAGCTCGCCCAGTACTTGGTGTCTTGAAATGTAGCACTGAAGACCAAATTGTAGTCTGTCCCGCTGTTCCAGATTTAAGATATCATACGAAAATCCACCACTAAAAAGTACGTGTATTACAATGTGAGTTCGAATCCAATACATGATGCGAAAAAATGGGTCTGAAGGATATGCTACTATGTATTATACAACTTGAGTTCTGACAATTTATGAGCATAAGTTATGCTAGACAGTTGGCGTTTTGACGTGCAGATGCTATGGCGAAGAATATAGTTAAGTGGACTATAAAGATCAAAGACAGAACATATCAAAGTGAAACATATCACGGCGTGACAGCGGGACAGCGTATCGGGGCGAACGACTTGCCAGTTCCAACACATTCCACGTCGAGCCGTTCGAGCAAGGTCGTGAACACTGTCGAAGTGATCGTCGTGGCCTGAGTTAGCCACGAAGAGTGATCGTGCGACAACACGGATCGCAGTACGGCGCAGGTAGTCGTGAATGAGCAACAGTTCATCTTCTGCGATACCGAGGCCTTTCCGCCGAAGGAAAATGATTCACGGTTTCAGACTTCCGATGACGGGTGTTCTGGTCGCTAATCAAAAGGATTAATCAGTTGCACGGTACTTCTGCTGCTCAGCCTCCATTTTTGCGCCAAGTTCACATACTATCTTGAGTAGCTTCTGGTCCTAGTCTTGCAACCCGCCGATGCTGCAGAAGAGTACGAGGTTATTCGTGATGATGGCATCGATATTTTCAGCTGGTAGGGGCTCCATATCTTCCATCTCCGCGTCCGTGGGCAAAGATGGGTCTGCGCGTCACCCGACATCCTTAAGCAGAGTCTGTACTTGACGACCAAGGTCATCCAGCTGTCGTTGCAAAAGTTCATTCTCTGAGTGGGACTTCTTCAACTTCTGGGAGGCTTGTTGGAATGCATTCGCGTTAGCTTCACGTTCGTCAAGCGCTGTTGAGAGTTGCGAGGCAAGTTGTGCAGCCTCAGATTGCAGGCAGTCGTGTTCTTCCCGTTGTTGTGACAGAATGGGGGCCTGGGCAAATGAATCAGACTACCATTTGACAAGGTTGATGAGGACAACGGAGACGAAGATGACGAGAAGAACCGAGGCCAACCAGGTAAGTTACTAAGAAAACACGAGCAAAGGATTCTCGAAGAGAAAGATGAATGCGAAAGCCGATGCGATGCGAGCACTCTACATTTGCAAATGAGAAGAGACAGAGGAAAAGATGTCATGAGATGGCGTAGGATCATGTCAATGCGTGCAGAGTCGAGCGTCAAAAGGAGATGCGATGCTGATATTAATGCCGATGGTGATGAGGCGGAAGACGTGAACAACGGGAAAGACATTCAAGACGAGCAGAACGGAATGCTCAACCCGAGGCTAATACTGCTGCATCCCACCCGTCTCATAGTGCTTCCCCTGCCCATACTCGTACCCATGCTACACCTGCTCACCCTCCTGCGGGAGAATCATCGGTGGATGCAAATACGTCGCGAAAAAACTCTCTTCTTCCTGGGGAAGCATCATCGACGGGTGCAGGAGATCTTCATGCTAATTAGGCATGCGGAGCCGTCAAGTTTATAGTAAGGACAGCATCTGTGAGTAGAAGTATAAGTGTGAATACGAAGGGGGGTAAAGGAATAGGTACTTACGCGTTGCATACGGTCTTCCCTTCGTCGTCTTTCCTCCACAAAGGCGTTGTAGTCGTATGACAGTTGTAGCACTGCGCGCTGCCTGCGGATACAAAGAAGTCAGAATTATGCTTGAATATATTGCGCTATCCCCCTCCCGAAAATCCACTCACCTAAAATTTCTACAGGCTCTCCTCTGCCCGCACCCATGCCCATTCCTGCACTTGCACTCGTGCTTGCGCTGGCATTTGCATTCGCAGCTGCACTCGCATTTGCATTTGAACCTGCACCCGGACCTGCACTTGCAGTGACTGTAGTCGCAGCAGGACTGACCACCTCCCCAACAGGCGTCGCTGAAGAAGAAGGCAGCGCAGCAGCAGAGGCAAGTGCAGACAAAGCAGAAGCAAGGGATGATGCACCACCGCGTCGTCCCTCACCATGACTCCCACTCATAGACTTTGGGCGGGGGCGTTTATGCTGCAAAAAAAAGAAAGTGTTCACATGAGTTCAACTTCAAAACACGCAGGCAAACGAGAAGAAACCTACCAATTTGCAGTAAAGACCGCATGCGTTACAATCCAACTCGTCGTTCAGACCCCTCCTCCACAGCGGAGTATGAGTAGCACCACAGTTGCTGCACTCGGCTTTCACGCCGCCAGGCGTAGTGAGCGTTGCTTTCCTGCCTGCAGGTGCGGTGCCTCCAAGGGTGAGGAGAGACGAGTTGGGGTCAGTGGAAGCAGCTGCCTAGTACTAAGGCAGTCCTGCGGATGCACCATGCATGCAAAAGTCCGGTAAATAGGTTCCATTTCTAAAATGTGGAAATAAGGACGCAGACAAAGTCAGTTTTAAGCGGCGAATAGAGCCTATGGCAAGCCGTACTGACACAGCATTCCCGACGGTGACTATCTCATCAGAGGTTAGCAACTTGGTTACAAGTTGTAGAAACAAATTCTAACAATGACCTTTAAAGTCAACGCCTTCAAGTTTCTCCGTGAATTTTCCCACGGCTGTCGATCCAATTGCGCACTGTAGTCAAGTACCTTTGGGACAGGAAGACCTAAAACAGTGCGAGTGTGGCTACCGGCTCAGCGTGGAGAGGTGACGGGGGCGTCGTAAACGATACGAAATATTCGCAATGGCTATCATCGAATTGACTCAGTGATATCTTGTCACAGCAGCCAAAGAAAAGTGACTGGAATACTTACTTGGTTCATTTTTCCATTGAGATACATCGGTTGGCGCCAACGGTATTTGCGGTACCTTGTTGCAGACCACGACGCTGACCAACGAATTCGAGGTGGTTAGTTCGAACTTCAAAGAAGTGCTGGCTCTTTCATATGTACACTCAAGGTCAGCTTGATTCGTGCTCAGGAAGCGGCAGCACGACATAGAATCTGTTGACTCAACTTTCAGTACAACGCTACCCCTCACTTACATAGTAGGAAGGCAACAGCGGAAGCACTGGATGCGAACCCGGTTCCGCGGAATCAAAGAAGATACAACCGAAAAAGGCAAGGTCGATTTATCAAGGAACGATATTGGTAATAATTTTCTGGAAGTCGTCGAGTTTGTCGCTTGCCACCAGCGACAACGAACGGCTCATTGTCGTCGTCGTCGTCGTCGTCGTCGTCGCCGCCGTCACCAAATTGACCTGCTGTCCATTCCGAAGCCGGTCTTCGCAGCGTACATGCCCTAGTCCGTCACGGCTAGTTCAACGTTCGGAACGTTCATCAAGCAACTACTAGTAACGTTCTTGAAGTTGGAATTGTTCAAGGTTCAACGTGAGCAACTGAAACAATATGGCAGACCTGTCACCTGGCTTGGCGATGATAAGCCCGCGCACATCAAGGTCATCGATGTCGAGCAATATTAATCCAATCCCAACCATGCGCCGTACATCTGAAAGCAGCGCGCATCCTTCTTCAGCATCACTCTCAACACCAACCACCCCATCAAGCATTCCATCCTTCCGCGCTATCCGTAATCTTCTCCCATTTGGACACAGCAAACCATCCTCGCCAGCTCAGACACCATCACAAACGAAACATCCATTCCATTTTGCCTCTCTACGTCGCTCCAGCGACCGCAAGGCTTCCATATCTTCTATCCGTGACCGTCAACGTGAACATGACAATCCCCCTGTCATATCTATTTCCCGCATTGACGCTGAAGAATTTGGTGTTCAAAAGAAGAGCTACGATCTTACCCGCGCTGCCTCTGCCTCTGACAGTCGCCTCCCCTCTCTCTCTACCCCTTCCCAACCCCCTACTTTACTTGTTGACGAGCTGTACGGTTCGTATTTTTTCTAGTGCCATCATATCAACATTGACTCTGTCTCATTACTAGCTCCCCTACAGCCTTGCCCTGCTGACCTCAGCACTATCATCGAAGCAGACAACTCAGGCATCTCGAGATACATCCCCTCGCCGAGTCCCTCCCCCCCTACTTCGCCACAGCCTTTCTTTCCCTCCAAAGTTACCTGCCTTTCAAACTCGTTCTTCCCACCGCCATCTCAGGCCACCCCAGAAGACCCCTCTGCCTCCCCAAAAGACTCGTTCCCCCCTACTGCGATATACTCCCAAACCTCTCGTGATCCCTCCCCCAGCGCCTCCAATCTCGATCTCGATATCTCCAAATTATCCGCCGAGCTCCACGATGCGCTATCACCAACTAATGCCGACGGTTGGTTAAGTGCTGTTGTGGTCGAAGACGCAGACGTGGCGCAGCCACCATTCCCACCTCGGGGAAACGGATCCGACGACAGGGATACAAATTCATGTCTCCCTCGAGTCCCAGACCCAGATGCAACCTTTGACTTCAGCGCGCTCGATCCCGACCTTGCCGAGTTACTCAGCCCGCATCGAGCGTCCAGTAAGGACAAGGGGGACTCAGCGACGGAACAACTGTGGGACAAATCAGTGTCAAGCGGTTTGAGTAGTGCGCCATATGTGGGAGGTTCAATCCCTCAAACGCCTGCTCCTCGAGTACACTGCGCGCCTTCAGCTGAACAATCTACTACGCCTTTGTCACTCCGATCCTCTTCCATTGAACCGCTGTCACGAGAGCCGATAACGCCTTTATCTCCGAGCATACGATCAGCAGCAGTACCCAAGCCCACCACCTCATTGCTCCCCCTTTCTCGTCCCTCTCTAACAGTGCGTCGTCCGCCGTCACATTTACCCAGACTCATGCGGAGCGTCACCTCCGCCTCTCCTTCAATAATTGCATGCACGCCAGGGACATCTGTAGAAACAGCCCCGAAAATGCAGAGGCGTCAGCCTCCATCTCCCTTATCGGCTGGGCAGGTCACGGCAGATACGGCGACGCGATCGTCGTCGGATACTGTGGGATTGAGGGCGTCTTCACACACTGGTGTGCCTCGTCCATCAGTAGAGGCCAACATAACGCCTCGCTCTTCTTCTGATGCTGGGATAAGTGCTCGCGCTGGATCGGTCGAGGTGAAGTTTTTCATGTTCGCGGTATTTCATGCACTTACACGATGATTTGTAGCGGAATCGGCACCCAACGCTGCAGGGACATGTATCAAATGTTGATGTTGTGCCTATCAGAGGGGCGACGCCTTCCGTGCCCTGTATTACTACCACCCTTGTACCAACTTTTACTGTGCCTTCATCTGTCAGTCCCAGCGCGTCCACCACAACACTCACTTCCTCTCCCTCCGCTACCGCGGCCAGCGCAAACCCAGGGACTCCCACGTCTAGTTCTCCCCCGACCACAAGTACTCCCCATGACTCTACTCACATCCGCCGCCGCCATCACCCCCACCTCTTTTTCAGTCGGAAGAGAAGCTTAAGTGTCGATGAGCCCTCGTCCCTGTCTACACATACAGAACGACCAGGATCAAGCGCGAGCAATCGCCGACATGGGATGGGGAGGTTTGGGCTTGGCCTAAGGAATGGAGTTGGAGTTGGAAGTAGAGTGAACCTCACTCCCGGAGAAAATAGGCTTGTGTCCTCCCCGCTTACGCGCAGCACGGTGACGTCAGGACCGCAAACCATGGAATGGCTCGGTCCGAGGACTGTCAAAGCATTTGCTGCTGCTGGGTTGTTTGACGGGGAACGAGAGGAATCTGGTGCCAGGTTTGAACGAGAGAGGGCAGGGTCTGTCAATCGACTCGAGCAGGAGCGAGAAGGCGCGAGTTCAGCGCTGAGTCGATACGACCGCGACCGAGAAGGTGCTACTTCGGTGATGAGTCGGTTCGATCGTGATCGTGACCGTTATGACAGAGATCGCGACTATTCGACGATCCATCGTTATGCCTCCTTGCGGGACCACGCCCCATCGCGTGCGGCATTCTCAGAGGCTGCGAGCACATCTTCGTTTGGTACGAGGAGCGCATGTACGGCTACGGGATGGAGCCCAACGTTTTCCAGTGCCCCTAGGACTGCGTTTTCGGGCAGTACAGCCCCTACGAGCGTGAGCAGCGGTGTTGGATCCGGCATTGGGGCTGGGGCTGGCCTCGTTAATCCCTTAGGAGTCAACGGTACAGGTCCTAATGGGGTCCTCCGAACACTTCAAGAAAAACACTGTGCCGAGACCTCCGCACTCCTCAGTGCCCTCGCAGACTCCCAGGAAGCGTGCAGGAAGCTGAGGGAGGAGAATGGAGTGTTGAGGGAAAGATTGAGGGTGCTAGAAGCGATGGTGGATACGGATAGAGAAGACGTGGGCTTGGGGAGGAGTGTTGGCTTTGGCGTGCTTGACCGGGACGAGGAAGATGCGTCCGACAAAACACATCGCTTCGATCAAGACTTTGAGCGTTTTCCCCGCAACCACCTTGCTTCTCTCCATGTCTCCCCCTCACACCAAGCACGAACACTCACCCCCGTCCCTCGTAGGCCGCACCTCGAACGTTCGCGCTCGCATCTCCCACAGCATGCCAGACATCATAGTGTATCGGCTAAGGCATCCTTCGATTTCACATTCCAGCGTTCCCCCTCACCGTTGCGGTCTACGCAGTATATGCCTCCTTCCCCCCAGAAGAGACAGCCCCAACCTTCATCTTCGTTGTCCATCCAGCCTCCTCCCTCTCCGCAGAAAAAACAAGTACAGAAACAGAGACGTGCAAGTACATCCTCGAGCTTGTTCCCCGCTCCACCACCTGAAATGTCGATGTTGATGCTAGAGGACGTGGGGCTATCCGCTGCGGTGAGCGAGTCTCCTCCTTCTCCTGGTGGGCCCTACTCTCTTGGTAAAAAACTGGGGCACAAACATTCGTATTCGCATTCCATGATCCCTCGTTCGCATTCCTTCTATGCCTCCCACCAGTCCCACTCAAATCAATCTGTAACATTCACCTCCTTTGCCTCGACGGGCACAGCAGCCCCGAGCCCAAGCACTGCGACGTTCTCGGTGACAGAAGCTCCTGGCTCCCCACATAGTCTGAAATTGCGCCCCGAGCATGAGCTGCACCTTGGGGATATGGCGAGTTTGAGTCTATATGCTATGAGCGATGGCGAGGGGGAGGATGAGGAGGGTGGGTGGAAGGATGATGTATGAATTATGTTTTTTGTCGGCGACCTGTGAGGTGCAGTCGCCTCCTGATATTATGCTCCGTATGCGCTATGCACTAGGCTCTTCGTCATTCGTTTGTCCATAGCCCGTCTTTCATTTTGTCTTCACACTTTTCTTGCTTTCATCTCCTATTCTCTGTTCGTCTTTCTGCATTTGCCCCCGCTGTCGTGTATTGCTGGTTAGATCCTACATATCCCGATATTTCATTGTAGAATATACCCAGGTTATAATAATTGTATATAGATATCCTTCATCACTTGATAATCAAACGGCCTGTTGAACTCGTCGCCTTCAGGCATAAAACCTGCTACGTTCGACGGATATCACACTGATGACTTATTATCATACAGTGCCGCGAGTATATATATCTTCCGCCCCATATTTTCAGACACGTCCGGTCAAATGGTGAATGTCCGACATAGAAAATGATAAGAAACAAAGTCACATCCACGGGCACGTTCTGAGCGGCGGCGGGTCCCCGACAGGATAAATATAGTGTCCCTGAACGTGGTGTTCTTCTCGGGTCTCAAGAAAATGACGTTCTGGGAGCGCGCACGGCTTTTAGTTAGGTGGAATGGGTGCAAAAAGCAAATTCCTGCGCAGTCGAATGCAAGCGTTCTCGCAGTTCTGTTGGTTCGGACAGCCGATTGAATCTGGGGAGCAGGTAATCTGCAAATTTATTTATATTCAATATTAACGTGGGTGTATATGGGGTGGGGTAGGCCCAGCGCCACATGCATGAGTCGTGTGGATGCCCATCTTGGCAAGACACTTTCCTACGGATAGGCGGCTGTAGGCGGTTTCCCAGTAAAGAGGTAAGTAGGCTTGGTGGTGTGAATGGTACCAATCACATAAAACGAGGGCACCGCCTACTTTGGTATACCGATGGTGGTTAAGCAGTCGTCCAGGGAAGACCACTGTCCTCTTTTAACAATTGTCTGAGAGTTTGGACTCGTGAGTTTAATCACCGGTCCCCAAAGGCTGGTTATGGCGTGGGCATCCTTACCAAGGATGCTAATACTGATTTTAGGCTTCTTGTTACTGCGGAGAAAGTCTAGTAAATAAATAACCTTCAATGACATATGTGGCGGTCGAGGGGAGAATGGCTGCAATCTGAATCAATATCAAAACCCCAGGTCAAACGTCGAACCTTCTGAGAATGGTAAAGCTCGTGTCTTCAATCTCCGTACAGGGTGGTCCTTCTTGGGCTGCCTTGGTCGCACCTGTGCTTATCAGACGATATCCACAACTTCCCCGCTTCAGTAACTCGACAATATACGTATGGCAGATGTGTACTCAGGGTGTCATACATAATACTCATCTTGCACACAGCCAAATTTAGATCCACGCACCCGGAGTTGATCAACCGCACACAAAATATGTACTCAGGTATTTGCTGAGATAGGCGATCATCTGTGGCGTTTGTTTCAGAGAAGCCGCCACCGCCCAAGATGTATCAATTCATATGTGGATTCGACGCGTTGAAGCTTTGTCGTTTCATAGTATCTATAGGTCGTACATCAATGTGCCGCGAAAGGCGAATTCTTCCGCAGTCGCGCGCCAATTCGGTAAAATACGAAACTGGTGGTCGGAAATGAAGGTCAATTTTGCATACTAGCTGATGTCTGTTTGACTCACGGCAATGGCGCCATGATTGTTGTGAGGCCCGCTAGAAGAGCAGTGGCGCCGACAGTCCCCAGTCTATCATACATGGCTCCCGCGAATAACGGAAATGCAGCGGCGAATGCTGACCGCAATGCACTATTACTTGCCATAGCAGACGCAGCAATTGGGCGGTATGCGGTGACAAGATACGTGAATGTTGACGTGAAAACGAAATATACCCCTGAGCCGAAAGGTACAGACGCGATGATTGGGGCAATCCAGTGAACTTGCGGATATGTGGTGAATGCGAGGCAGAATAAACCTGTAGAAAGGGTGAGCATTCTGCGGCATAGAACCATTGGTTACCGACCGATGGGTACGAGAATAGCTCCCACTTGGCCCATGATGAGTCTCGTCTCAGGAGGTGGATCACCATCAAATTTGGCGGCCTCGCGGGCGAATAGTCTAGAAAGGAGGGTCATCAATATTATTGCCGAACGCCGAGAGAAAATGGGACTCTCCTGTTCCAAAACGGTTGTGTGGAAATGGCCGAAAGCATTCCGAGTCCAATCCCGATGAATGTTAGTCCAGTCATTTGCATATTAAACCCATGAACATCTTCGAAAATGATTGGGTATGCCTGGAATGCCAGGTATAGGATTCCAAGAAGAAGGGCATTCCTGGAATGATCAGGACCCACGCCGAGTGTCAATGAGTTGCCTTGCCCTTACCAGGAGTCCAAAAGCAGTGCCATTCGGTCGAATAGAAGTAATTCTAGGGAAGGTGACACATGATTACTTGCGAGGAGGCGAAAGTGATCTCCGGTGACTTACGAAAAGGCCTGTAGCAACTAACAAGGATAGCAGAAGCAAGAGTGCCTTCCCGTCTATCCAGAGGAGCATAAAACTTTGGATCTGCAGTCGACTTTCGCAGTCTGTCGAGTAGATTAATCTATCACGCGAACATGACAGAAAGGAGGACATGTACTCCTACCTTCTTGCTTTCTTCTTCAAGATCACTGGGACATACGTCTCAGGAACAAACTAAATAATTCATGAGTAAATCCACCTCACCAGAAATACAAACGCACTATTGCCAACATCAGAAACTCAGCAAAGATCCAACACAGCTGCACGCGATACGTCCATTCCCAATATAGGTGCTGTCAGAAAGATGTCAATCGAGTATCAAGGATCAAGCCGATGACTCTGACCTGATTTATAAATCTATGACATTGCGTCATGTTGGACACAATGCTCCCAAGGGGCATGAAGTACGCACCCAGCAATCAAGGGGCCAGCCACTGGTCCAATAAATGGAGATCTGTTAAAATGATTGGTCAATCAAAATACAGTTTAGCTGCTTAGAAGCTTTGTTCAAGTAAGCATACTTACATGGTATATACAGCCATTGGACTGGGCAAATAATTCAGCAGATTATCAGAACGCAAGCCCAAGGGCTTACTTTGCGATACTCGAATTTGGAAACATATCGCTCACACTACCTCCGGCTACACTCAAAAAGGCTGATCCACAGAACCCAGTGATAAGGCGAAAGATCAGGAAAACAGCTGTCGTCCTGTTTCAGATCGACCGTCCCTTCTGGGGGCAAGTACTCACCGATGTTAGGAGCAAACGCCACGGGAAATGTAAAGATGAAGAATAGTGCGTAAGATATTCTGTATACAACGTTTCGGCCTACCCAACTCGTTGAAAGGTATGCTATTTAATGCAAGATCTTGGACACACCATACACTTCGGACAATGGACCAACGAGCAGTGGGCCAGTTCCAAGACCCGACACAAATAAACTTATTCCAAGGACGGTCACTTCATGTGAAACACGAAATGTTTGGGCGGCACCCTGTTCTGTGAATGCAGCCTGGAGCATGATTAGTCTCGATAAAAATGACAGGCGAAATGACTCACGATCGAAGAAGCACAAGTCACGCATAGAGAAGCCGAGCTGATGACAATGACCGCAAGCCACCGTCTGAACGAGGACATATTCTGCGGATTGTCGTCCGGCTCCAGGACGACGAGGTGTGGATCATCTTCGATAGACACATCGGTTTCTGTCACGGTAGCATCGTTTGGCTGGCTAGTGAATGACCCTGACATCTTTGTGAATATCGACTGGGAGATGTGTCGTGTGGTAGCCCTTTATTTCGCCGCGCTATCTGTTTGTAAGACACGAGCGCAAGGATGGCGAGCTGAGACGGTGAGGAATGTCGAGGGCATTGTAAGCAGCCTGAGCCTGCGGACCGCATGACTGATATATTTAACACCGAATGTCACTGGCGGGGTATTGTTGTACCGATGCGGCCGCCTCATGTTGTGAACGCAAAGTTTTAACTGCCATGAACCTCAGTCTGTAGCTAGATTTAAAATGGATGATATGTCAATAGCAACAGGGTACTTATGTCGTGTACAACTGCTACGATTGCAGTCAGTCTCCAGAACTAAGGAATCTGATTGTAAGACTTCGGCAGACAAATACTCCAAATCGGGAACCCGTTAGGGATGAGTCAGTGTACTACGTAATTCGAGAATACTGTAACTCAACGTGTAACCATCCATACAAACACCAATATTATGGTTGGGTCCTAATTCAAGTTGTCAGTCATTTGCAGGCCGCTCCCCCATCCAGCAATGTCGATAGAACTAATCTCACAACTCTCAGCACTCGAAATCAATAAAGTACTGCTCACAATATCATTGTTTGTTGCCATGATGGGGGACCCGCAAGCATGACGTCGACGGTAGCCACGGTAAACAGTACCTATGATATATCGCAATCTCTCACGAACCATGGAAAAATAGCCGCAAACACATCGGAGAGTCGTATTAATAGTTCTCCTTTGCAGACCAGGCAGCAATTGGTACATAGACCCGAGAGACAACGCTTTATTGGTCGTAGGCAAGTTGTGAGCCTACGTATCTGCCAGCAGCCTAGCTAGACAAACGGAATCTAGAACCGCCCGCTAGGTGACTCTCGCCTAACCTACTCCGAGTCGGAACAATACTACTACTTACTTGTCATATACGATGTGGACGCATGTGGACGTGAAACTAGCACGTTGTCAATGCAAGCTAAAAGAGATCTGTTGGGACGATCTCGGAGAAAATTCGGGAACAAATGACATGCGCGCATGGATTATCGGATCACTCAGGTCCCCGAACGAAAACACTTTGGTCAGGAAGATATAGATGTCGGTCAAGCCTCGAGCGAGTTCTGGGATACTGGGCAGATAAAACACTCTGGCGTACCTTCTTGCTTTTCGTCTTAGAACGACGGGAACACGAGTTTGCGGCACGAAGCAGACGACAAATTAGTCTTCGAGTCTGTTTACCAGGGCAAACATAAACATGGGAAAACGAATGAACTGTACAAAAATTCAGCACAGTTGCATGTGGTACGCAATCGTATGTGTAACGATGAACACGGCTTGTCAAGTGGGGTAAAGATACCGACATGGTCGAGTCTGGTCGACGGATCAGCACAATAGAACTTAGAAACACGTACGGCCACCTCTTCTAGCAAAAGATCTTGCTCGAGGTAGCCGGCAATCAACACGGGTGGGTGAATGGCGGCCTTGGACGTTCCTAACGATAAACACCTCATATGGTGTAAACAAGCTGCACGTGGCAGAAGAGTACACACCGATGCATACTTAGTAGCCGTAAATTCGCTTCGCCCCGGTCGAGGTGGAGGACAGGTCACTAACACGCCTCCATGATTCACAGAAGCCCTTTATAAACTGGAATCACGACCAGAACGTAAGTACGGAAAATAACGTGTAGAAGACTGACTCGTTGCATCTCAACGGGCATTCAAAATCAATTCAAACAAGGAGTTATGAAAACGCATCACATGTACTACCAAATCTAGCCACGAACAGGAGAGAGATTATTAGCGAGGTGCAATAGCAATGCACGTGATGGAACATACGACAGAATCCGCAGGCGACATAAAATGAAGAATCATGACCCGGCAGCGCAGAAAAGAGGGAACATTCTGTGGGTTATCACGCATGAATCATAGCAGTGAGGCCGTGGCAGCCAAAGACGAGGTCGTCGCCAGATAATGAGTCGATTGTCAAAGGTTTGGTGGACAAAAGTATTTTGCGCTGGTAAGTTGTACTTGACCGAATTATATACTTAGAAGGACTATATCTGGGGCAAGATGCCGGCCACGCTGGGGCCCTGCATTGACGCCAGGATGCCAATCTGAACTTTTCGTCAACAGCTCGCCCATGAGCACTGTAGCGCTGAGGCCTGCTGATCCTCACTACCGCCTCGTAGGTGTTGTGATTAGTGGACTCTATCAGAGCGCACTTCAAAATAACCCAACGATTAGTTGAACTATTTCAAATGGAGAATTAGGCTGTCGGGTTAGATAGCTCTTCACGTCGAGACAGGCTGGCAGACTGTGGTTGAGAATCGTCTCCCATAGGCCGCAGACCAGATAGAATGAAGATAGCCGTTCCGGAGCGCTCGTCACAGTTAAGAGCGGGTGGGAGCAATTTGGTTTAAGTTCCCGGAAGATGATTGCGAAAACGTTTTCATCTTCTTCCACCTTATCGTGATCAGAAATTCAAAATCAGCCGTCAACGGAGCGTTACCGTAGATTGTCGCTATAGAAAGCAGCTCACGGACAAGCATCCATGACGCCATATTGAATTGTGAATAGCAAAGACCAATCGGCTGGTCTAGGATCAAAGCAAAAGCAATCTAGCTCGACATTGAGGGAAGTTGGGAGCCTGGGAGATGCGGGCAAAGCCTCATGATCATCTCATCACGGTGTACACTGTACAGCATAAAATTTAAACACCGATATAAAACATGTCATTCTCTGAGGGCCTCAGTCTGACTGATGTCCCCATTAGTTTTAGAGTAATTTGTCTCTCGCTGCTAATTAACGCTTAAGTGCTGGTCGATTCTACTTAAGTTAGCAGGCGGATCATAACGAGACCATAATGCTGTTTTTCCTTGTGATCAGCACCTGGCGGCCTGGGCCCAGGCGCTATTCCTTTAACAGGGAGTGGATGAAAAGTGGCTCTTTCTAGAAGCCGAGCCCGCGATCTGAGCGCACGACTCTTGGGTTTAATGCAGATTTCTGTCATCCTTCTCACGAGACGTTTGCGTGTACCCTCACGACTCTCAGCCTCTCTCAGCCCTCAGTATCATCGCGTCCCTTGGAACACAATTTGATGGCGCCATCCCGCGGTTCAGCAAATGCCGTTTCGTGGAGTTCCTGCAGAGAAATCTGACACCCCTTTGATAGTATGGGCATTCGGGGCCTGTAAAAATATGCGTGAGTAGGTCGCAGCACAAGGCACTCGACCGCTCTCGAATATCCTGACTAAGTAACGATATTCCCCAGCACAAACGAATTAACGACCCTCCTTGATTCGAATTTCGCTTACGAGCACGCTGCATCCATCAAGTGGCGGCGAACACACAATCGACGCTACACAAGCCTGAGTTTACGTTGCCGAGGTTTGGGGCTCTCCTGAATACTGAATTGGACGGACTCGGGCGTGATCACTGGCAGAAAACGGCACGTTCCTTGAACTATCCTAAACAAAATACTGAGGGAGTTGCATTTTAACTTTCAGATTAGTCATTTGCACTCGCGATTAAACTTACTTCCCGTGGCTTGACGTCCTTTGACAGCCTTTAGGGTTGCTTAAATGGTTTGACATTACTTTTGCAATCAATTGACCGGTCAACAAACAAACTACGCTTCGCTGCTCCGATTATTGTCAGAACGTTCCGGCGTACCCACTGCTTGGTAAATAGAGACGCCCTATTTCTGATAGATGGTATCCGCATTGATCGCCGCTCTCTAGTATGGTTCCCGCCTGTGAATCATAGCCGAGCTAGCTTCAGATTAGTGTTCGCCACCGTTATTATTCCACTAAAGGCCAAAACAGTGACTACGTAGCGTCTGCCCTACAACGAGACATTCAGTCAAGTCATTCATCTAGACAGGTGCCTAAATTTTCCAGCACTCGATGCTGTTAGATGCTCTATCAAAGGGGAATTCTCCGCCCCAAATCTCGACGTCCCTGGCACTTTCCCCGATACCCGACCATAGATTACCTATCGCTTCCTGAGCAACAGCCATATCGTTTACGCGTCCGCCTTCCAGTTCTTCTTTGCAACTCTGCCACTATCCGGTTAGTAGAAGATATGCGGTAGGGTTGCGTTGACACCGACCTGGATGGCTTGGCTAATATCCGCATCTATGACCGCCAAAGTATCTGCCATTACGCCATCCTCTTCCCATCTCAAGCCAACAGTCGCTTGTACAATAGAAGAAAGAATACCCAAACTTGCCAAACCCATTCCAGCTCCATATAGAGAACGAGCACGGGCGAGTGCATTATCTAGCTCTGGTGTGGGAATAGCATGGATGCCATTGAGACTAGTCGTGAATAAGCCGTTTGTTGTCGCTATGCGTTTAGCACTGGTATGACGGAGGCGCGATCGTGCCGCAGCTGTGAATGCCGCCGCGAGACTGGGCGTGCCGGTTGCAAGAAGATTTCGAGTGATTGCGCGCAAGCTGGTTGGGTATCATCGTCAGTGTTCCGATGCGGCGGCCGAAATGACAGACACTTGCTCATCTATCGTGGCATTCGCAATCAACGTGTCCACCTGTGAGAGGAAAGTGCATATGCGCTTCAGTTGGGACCTGAGGGTATCTCTGACTTACCATCAAGTTACTACCAACAATCATCAGTAAATGGACCATGCTAAGGGGTAAGATGTCGACTTACACATGCCCAAGTGTTTTGGCAGTCTCATGTATGTGGACAGGTGCAACTTCGGGGGCGGGCATTGTAACAGGATGAGCGCTGGTGATTGTATGTGGGGGAGGATTCAAACACGAGTTGTCGGACAGCTGGATCCGAACTTATTTAACACTTGCGGTGCATATTCTCGGGCATCAGCAGTGGAAGTGTCATCATTAGAAGCCACAGGACTGATCCCGCAACTATTTCGAGGTTAAGTCAGCATCATTGAACACAGGCTGGCGCAAAGCGTTTTCGTACGTACGATCGCGGTCTGTCAACGGTCATTTGTTGTTTGCCGTGCCAATTGATGATTTGAAAATAGGTATTGATAATTAGTGTCCTCTCAGATGTTAGCCTATGTCAAGACACCGATTCTAAACGAGTATGTATGTCACAATTGGTTGTCAACTTGTCTCAAACATGTCCGGGTAATTTCTCCCCTCCCCTTAGCGCCCTCTTCATAGATTAGAACGGAGTTTGATCAAGATTCATTATAATGCCACATTTTCACTCACTTTCGCTCCTATCCTGGTTTGCTCCTAACTATGCCCAGAACAAGAGCGCAAGAGACTTTCCTTCTTGGTCCTTTCACCGTACCTCGGGTGTGGGTAGGTCTCTGGCAGCTGTCAAGTAACGCTTGGGGAAGTGCCTCGGCAGCAAAGATTCGTCAAGCAATGGCCAGGCACGTCGAAATGGGTTATAATGCCTTCGGTGAGTAGCGAATTACAAGTCATGCGGGTTTCTCTGCAATTATGAGCGCCATTTTTGGTAGATATGGTACGCAATCCGTGCTCCTTGATAGGTCATTTCAATAAAACTGACTTCGCCGGTATCGGCGTATAGGGTATGTTCTAATCTGCACTGCATTTGCCGTGAGCTGAGCAAGATGTCTCGCAGCCGATCATTATGGAAGCGCAGAAATACTCTACGTAAGTTATGTTCCTCAGTGTCACTCAGGTTGCGCCTTTTGAGCCGGTATTTTCAGGGGCAATTCAAAGAATCATTACCCAGTCCGGCAGACGTTGTCGGGGCTACAAAGTGGTGTGTATTCCGGCAAACAGAACCGTCGCGTTTTGTGGTGGAGAACGCGATCCGTGAGCGCATGACACGCATGCGCACAACCACTATAGATTTACTGCAAGTCAGTCAGGGTTTTATATGCTTCCCTTGGTTCAATACCACGGTCTTCCCCTGTAGTTTCACTGGCAAGATTACTCCGACAAAGGATATCTCACCGCCCTCCAAATTCTTCAAGACTTTCAGAATGAAGGGCTTATCAGCGCGGTCGGCCTGTGCAATTTTGATGCCATACGAACAGATGAAATATGTACACAATTGGGGCCTAATTTCATCGTTTCAAATCAAGTTCAGGTCAGGATTTCCAAACCAATGCCTCAATTGTCATTCTCACCTTCATCTAGTTTTCCCTAATTGACACTCGACCCCTGCACGGGATGGCCGATGTATGTGAACGACACAATGTGAAATTATTGACATATGGCACACTTGTATGTGTATTGCTTTCCTCACTGTGATCTCAGATCACTACACAGCGCTTGGCAGTGCGGTGGATTTTTAGCAGACCAGTGGTTGAACCAGCCAGAACCAGACCTCTATTCCGGTGCTTTGACGCCATCTCAGCGCAAGGTACGTATCTCTTGCTCCGCGTAGGGTGGCCTAAGCGCACTCGGAAAGATCTCATAACCGCCCCTAGTATCTTGACATGATTTTGAAGGCCTGGGGCGACTGGGCAATTTTCCAGTCCCTCTTGGCAGTGCTGCGTGATATCGGAGATCGTCATGGGGGGCTAAGCATTGCAAACATAGCCACACGATGGGTTCTTGATCACTCTTTTGTCGGAGCTGTAATCATTGGTGAGACAATCATCTGCCCTCGAAGCGGAGATTTATTTTTGTTTCCTCCAGGCGCCCGTTTGGGAGTTTCTGAACACACCAGTGACAACGACCGTGCTTTTGGTTTCAGGTTAAATGAGGAGGATAATCGTGCCATTGAAGCAGTGCAAGCTCAGTCTAATGGTCGCCGGATGATCACCACGATAGGGGACTGTGGGGCCGAATACCGTTGACATGGCTGTACTCTCTACTTGATGCCTATCATTTTTATGTATAGCCATTCATCTTAAATTATGTGGTGTATCTTTGATGAGAACTTGAAAATTAGATCTGCGTGCACATCTTCGACTAGATAGGATTAAATCATTAACGTGCCATAGGGACCGTCTTGAATTCTCAGAATAAGGAGGATCGGCACGGTTGGGTAGTCCGAAAGTTTGATGTGGCTGCGCGCCCAGCCTCCGGGCTCCAGGCTCCATCCGTCAACGTTCTTCCATGTGATTGCTGAAGATTTTTCGAACCCCATCACATCAGTGCTCTGATTTCATTGCTCTGAACACATGCATCACAAGACATATCCGATAGTTCTGTACGCCGTGTTTGCTGTACTGTTTAGTGTGTAAGATCCGGAGGTCGTGGATCCGCATCCGCACTCTCTGGACTTCGGAACTTACTTTTTCCTGCATCGCAATGTTCTCAATGAATTATATATATTTGTGAGTGCCGGCTGCAAGGGGCGATGCAAATGAATGATATACAGTGACGGGGGAAATTGTTTCAAGAGTATTAGGTCTGTGGTGTGTGAAAATCTAGTGACGCAATGTGAGTAGATTGAAACGGCGAGCTCCATCGATCAGATCCTGCGACGGGGGTGAATCATAGTTTGCTCATAGATTCGGCATGTCTGAATATCATGGTCGATGAAAGGCGTTGAATCGGCTGGAGCTTCCTCTTTACATCACGCAAAATTGCAGTCTTGGGTTGCCAGTCTCGGAAAGCATCTCGGAGACGAATAAAATCATCTGAGAAGAGCTCGGCGACCCGATCATCAGCAATGAGGTCACGGAGCGCCCAGGGGATCTAGGGCAAGATTCATTGCAAGGAACATATATGACAGGAACGTAGCAAACCTCGTAGTCATTCTGCTCCGTTCGGGCATCAAATGGCTCCATCGCAAGCTCAACTTGTGGTTGCTGTCCAGAGTCGGATAGAAAAAGGTAGCTGATTGCGAAGCTGATTGCGGAGTCAACCATATATCTTTTCTGGAAGAATAGTACTCACGAATATGTAGCAGTCTCTTCGTATGCGGTTGAATGTCCAACCCCATTCAGCGACCCTGCGGTTGCCTCCGACAAATGAGTAAGGAGCCCACCGTCTGACAGCCCTGCATTTCGAATACGTAGCAGGAGAACGAGGAGATTGGACAGGAAATCTGAGGAACTATGGAGGTTTTTGTGACGTTAGTAAAATTCGTGTAAGGCGAGCGACACGACACGCACTGGTATGCATCTCCATCAATATACAATGCACGCAAGATTAAGGGATGCGTCACTGAAGTGAACAGCCCAGAGTATAGCCCTACTACTTGGTCATTCAAGGACGCAATATACACCATCTTAACCTGTTGGAGACAATACAGTTAATTCGACGGATAATCAGCCCAGGTGTTGTGCATACTCCATTATCCAGAACGTTTCCCAGGGCCTTTACGTAGTCTCTGGAAATCTGACTGTCGGTATTCTGGTGGTGGTAACGCCATCACTAACTGTGTTCCACTTTATGAAACTAACTTACCTGGAATTCAAATAGCTCCCTGGCAGCAATCGACTCGAAGTACTAGGTTGTCCTGTGTAAACTTGGGTGCGCAACGAAATCACACGACTTACCTGGATATAAGGTAGGACTAATGAGCTCGTGCTTAGGTATCTCAGCGGTCCAAGATGAATTCCACACAGGGCCAGGCAACACACCCTTTGCGGGGGGAGTGCGACACTGGTGCTACCAGAAGCAAGTTCAACTGCGGCGGCAACCAAGTCACGTGCTGCTGTTCGGATGTGCCCTTCGGCGATGAGGCGATCCAAGATGTGAGTCGAAACAATTGATCCCTGGGAATGCGTGGCGAAAAAGATTACATCGGCATTCTGGAGGTCATCCATCCATTCCTTATTCCCGATCAGGTTCTGATACAATCTATTTTCACGAGGTGACCATCAGATAGATCTTGTCGAGGGAGAGATGTTCAGGACGTACTTATCGACTCGGCGGCTGATGGTGCCTTCGCCTTCGAGGGGTATCTTTGTGATCTTGGAGAGTTTCACGTTGTGCTTGTCTTGGAATTCTTCCAAAGCCTGAACAGCCATGTTCACAAACTTTGAACTCGTCCCAGTCGGCTGCACAAGGGTCAGTCGAACCGTGATACCCGACAACTGGCCTAGACTAACCTCTCCGATAACCGTCCGCATGACAGCACCTTCGGAGGCTGCGTATGAGCACGTCGAATCTTCCTATGGAAAAGTAAGAACGGACCAGGGAACCACCCGTGCACGCCAATCACAACTGCCCTCTGACATCCTCTAAGCACGTCCTGTTGTTCCTGTCCTCCGATCACATCCCACGAGCGTGGGAGTGCCTTTTCATACGGTTCCATAGGCCTGTCTCGAGCCTTTCCCTTGCCTTTCTTGTGGGTGACAGTTTCATCACGCGCAAAGAGTACCTCGCTGACATATTGAAAGGTCTTGGAAAGGGCAGATGGAGGCTGAGCAGGTACATAGGCGCGAGGCTGCGTGTGAAAAGTATCCTCCCATGTAGGCAGGACCAAGTTCGGAGGAGGAGGGACTGTGGGCGTCTTCACCCCTGACTTCTTCGAAGGCGTCGGAGATGGTGGGCGCTTGGCACCGCGCCGGACGGCGTCTGAAATATTGGCCGAGCCATTAGTTGTAGATTTGTCCTCGGGTTTTTGAGCTGGAGATGAAGAGGGAGGAGTAACAGGCGGTACACTTGTTAGACCCGGAGATGGTGAGTTGACTTCCTTGTTCAACGGAATGGAACAAGTGGCCGATGATGGAGGGCCAACAGTTAGACTAGCTTCATCTTCGTCCAAATCCATAACTTCCATTTCTTTATTGTGACTTTCGTTTGTAATGCTCTTCATCGCCACTGCTCGAGCTGAGAAAAAGGAGATCCAGCCGGATCTGTTATTGGTAATTGTCGATGAAATCGGATTTGCTTCGCTAGCAGGAACTTGTGGCTCCGGCGAAGGGGGAACAGCACTGGTCGCATGTGTTAAAAGTTCATCATCTTTGTTGAGCTCCGGCTGCACGTTCCCCTCTCCACCGGTAACCGCTTGAGTGTCCGAAGGAGAGCTTGTCAATATCACGGGAGTAGACGAGGTTTGGTACCACGACCACGGGGAATACCATGCAGAGCCTTGCGATCCTGATGCGTCAGCGGACAGCACGGAGGGGGCCTCCTGTGATGCGATTTGTTCCTCAGTGCCATCTTCCGACTTCTGAGGAACAACGGTCTCGGAATCGACGGTTGGCTGTGGTACCATCTCACCAACTGGCAGGGGCAGTGCATCGGGAACAACCGAGATAGTGGGAGCATTTTCAATTTCTATCTCACTTTCATGCGGTTGAGCACCGGACGGTCGAGTACCACCCCATCCAAGATATGACCACCATGTGTCTGTTTGCGCGTTAGTAGCTTCAGTGGCACCTGCAGTACCCTTCTCCTCAAGCTGAGCTATAACATTTGCCGTGACATTCACCTCAGTCGTCTCTGTGACAGCTGCAGAAGGCCTCTCTGTAGCGAGAGGTATGGACTCTATCAAACAATATGTTCAGTCATCGCGTTAATTGCGCGTGGATGGTCGTAACAAACCTTGCGTACTCGATTGTTGCTTGCAAGGCAGAGATGAATCTGCTTGCAGCGTCATATTTCTGTTATCGTCAAGTTGAGCTGCAGCAACAGTCTGTTCAAGAGGAAGCTTTGGTCGCCCAAGTAAAGGGATGCTCAGTGTAAACCGGCTAGTAGAGTGATTGAGCGTCAAAGTAGAATGTGATGCATCACCACTTCGCAGAACAGTGGACGGACTCGCTGGAGACAACTTGGCGGGAGGAAGTTTAGGCACATCCTCGTCCAGCGGCGAGGGTGTGGGAGCGGTGCCAGGTCGAGAGTGATGGGCTGCTGGCGAAGAGGAAGATGAATATGATGCCGAATGGGGAGAAGTAGTTAGCGGATAGTTTGAATGTAGTCTCGTAGGTATATCCTGTGGAAGGGTTGGCGTAGGAATGCTTTCCCTGACTGGCTGACCATCTTCGGTTATACTGAGAATAGGTAGTTTTGAAACTAAAGAGACGGTAGGAGTTTCCGAATGTACAGTTTCTGAAAACATCGAAGATCCCTTCCCGGACGCTTGCACTGAAGTCGGGCGTCGGGTCGTCTCGACGCCGGAGTCAGGTAGCCCTTCGCCTTTTCCTCGGGTCCACGAAGCGAACCAAGAAGACTTTTGAGACGAGGTTGCAACAGAGATATCACGAGGGAGAGGATCAGAAGGATCAGACGAAACAGGTGCTGTTGAATCTACGGAGACCGCAGATGCACCTGATTGCACAACCGTCATGTCACTCTTACTAGGCGGCGTAGGAATAGGATGTGAGCCTGAGACGATATGCCACATTCAGAAGTGAGATAACGTGAAGATATGAAAGAGTACCTTCCGCCGCTAACAGTGATGCACATTGAGCACGAGTGGTCGGCACGTCAAGTTGCCCTGCTTCGTGGGCAATGGCGGGTTGGTCAACAGAAGCAGAGACTGGTATCTCTTCCAAAGACTGCTCTGACCGAGCCTCTGAAATTGAGCATGTAGAATTGGGACTAGCTTTGCGCAGGATCTGGGGTAGCTTCTCAGCTGCGGTTTGGGACGACGAAACCTGCTGTGCTTCTCCGAAGACAAGAGAGATGGAAGGAATTGAGGATTTCTTCATAGCGATCATACGTTTCCAGCGAGGTTGATGATTGCGAGAGTTCATGCGAGAGAACGAATGGATTGCAAGTCACTGGGTCATCGAGCAACGTTTATAGCAAAGCGTGCAGCGTTAGACCAGACACGCACTCCAAGAGCAGCTTTCCTATTTCGGTAGGATCACACGTGACGTATCACATGGTCCGACGCCACGTTTACGTGCGATGTGTGACACTTTGTGGACGTCGTTTAAACTTTACAGGCTCACTTACGACCAAACATTAGGAGACAACCGCTGCAGGAACGTCACTCGAGAGATCGATTCTGAGCACAACCGGGATCGCCTGTGGAAGACGGTCGAAACCGTTGCCCCAATTGGATGAAGGCCGTCGAGGAAGTTGCATATGCGATTGACTCTCCGAGTCAGGCTGGGTCCACCTTCTAGTTGGCCACGGTTGTCCAGCTTCGCTGGCACGGCGCAAGATGATGCATCATGTCGGGAATTGCAACTCACCTTGTATCCCAGATCTTTCGGACAGAAGGGCCTTGCGGACAAAAACCTCACGTATTGCGATTTACCCCCTTAGCTGTTGCCTTTGTTCGACTACTATAACAATCCACTTATCCCTTTTCGGTCACTGAGCTTGAGGTACGAAAGCTTAGATGACTCATGATGGCATGATTGGGTGGTGCGTGGCTTTCGTATACGGTGTCATTTGATGTAAGCTCAGGGAGCGTATCAGCAAGGTTTGCTAACATAATCGATCCCGCTCCACAGCGTATTTCGGACAAAAGCGCTTGGTAGTCTTGGGTAGTGGTATAACGGGGTATATCTACGTAGCGCGAACGCCATTACCGTACGTCCATCAAGTTCGCCGCTTCCTGACACCGGTCCGACCCCTTGGATATGACCCAGGTCTCAAATGACCCCAGTTGGTGGCCGCTAGTCGATTTCGTTCGCGTTCTCAGCTATGTTACAGGTTCGTGGAGAGCAATTCGGGTGATGTTGGTGAGGTCTCACTCGATCTTGACTGTGGTTTTGCGGTTGCTTCCACTGTTGCGGTGTTATATGATTGGGGTGAGCCAGAAAATACTACTTATCCAGGGAATCATTGATCTCCCGATGGTAATCTCTAGCACTGACATTCGGGAAAGAAGTAGGTTGGTGCCATTACCGGATAAGTCATATCTTTAATAATGGTTTTATAGTTTGAACTGGTCTGGGTGCGTAGAGCTGATCCATAGCAAAAGACAGCAGGAGAAGACATCGTGATTCAATCCAGATATAACATTGGTCCCTCATGAACGTCCTGTATCTCAGCGTACGTACTAGCTTATGACTATGCTGACTTCAACTGGATACTACAGGTGCGCTACGTGGGAATACTATACACTGTGTATGTTTGTAACGCTCACAAGTTGGCACTGCGTTAATAAACCGTATTTCTCACAACCAGCATCATATGCTGGATTCAATTCTAATTGCATCAGCATATCTCCCGTCAGTTTCACGAACAGATAAGGTGGGTGTACTGCACGATGGTTTCTGTTCAGGGGTGAGTGAGATTCCTCTCACTTGTCGGTTCAATATAACCACTGAAGCAGCTGTGAGTTCGTTTGAAACATTTGGTTCTCCGAGGCTCACCAGTGCTCGCGCTTTTCAGGCACCGTCCTTGACCGCGTTATAAATTCGACGGTTTTGATCGTAAATGTCATGCTGGGTGGTAAGCTACTCAGTTCTAGTATCTCAGTGATATTGACTCGACTGAAATCTCATGCAAGTCATCATGATCACTCGATTACCTGCCACATATCAGCGATCGAGAAAGATGCTCGTCTTTCTCGTCATAATTTTTTCGGCTGTCATGATCGCAAGTGGGGTGATGAGCGGAATATACTCGTCCTCTCCGGCACCTATGTGTGTGTTGATAAGGGAATCGACCAACTTTTCGTAGACGAGACTTGGATCATTCTTACCATGCGAGAGGTTCTCGCACTGAGTTTCGCAGCCTGGGTTGCTGTAAAACACTTCCGTGAACTGCAGCGACAATCAGCAGGATCCGCCATCGCGGACTGTTTCACGGTGTTGATAAAATCACATGTGCTTTACTTTGCAGCGTAAGCTTAATTTGAATGTGGTGTTGAAGCTTCGCACATTCTAGATATACCGCTGTTAATCTCGACTTTCCGTCTCCAAATATCGTGGTAGGCTAATCTGTGACTGACGTCTGCGTCTGACCACTCCTCACCATATCTATAGGACTCGACTTCCGTGGGAGTGCAGGTCTATTGGGGCGCTTATCAGACTATCTCCTTCGTGCAGCAGTTTGTGCTTGGACCACGCCTTATCCTTAGCGTCCGACAATATCACGCTAAGCTTGTAGCTGAATCCGACGAAGGAACTGCCATGACTACAATCGCTTTCCAGGAGCGCGTGCACGAGTCCACCGGCGGTGATGTAGAGCTCCAAGTCATCAAAAACACTTAACGGGTTCTCTGCAAGGAATATAAGTATTTTGTTGGGGAGTTTATTTTGGAGTTTCGTCGTGGTACTTATCTACCTGTTGAGACCATAAACGTTGGATGGCATACATTTGTACAGAAGAGAGTACTCGTTCACAAATCCTGCACCAGATGAACGTAGCGGAATTATGTAAACGAGCGAAGATGAGTGAAGGTGGACCACGACAGCTAGGTCATGTGGTCCTAGTGAGGTTGGTCAACCAGCTCCAAGCGCCATCGTGGAGGCATTCTCAGTCTGCCATGAGACCAGCACGAATAAAAGCAGATGAACGCCTTGAACCAATGTATGTCTGGGAGCGAATCAGTCTCAGCCGACTCGGACGACGGGTCATTTTCCGCCATGTCCTGTGACACAACAGGCTGCTCTCTAGGTGGACGTCGGGTATCGTCGACTTTCCTGTATTCTGGCGGATGGGCAATAGCAAGACGCTGTACGGCGCCAATCAGTAAAAAGGAAACGAGGGGTAAGAGATCCACATTACAGTGAACTTGCGCCCGACTGCAACGTCGACGATTGGTGGCTCTTGGCCAGATCTCGACCTACGAGTGGGTAGGAGTTGCTGCGGCAACTGCGTGACCCTCAAGTGCCATGAGTGTTCCACCTCAGGCTGTGCTTGTGGCGACAGCCTGCGAAATGGGAGACGGTGAATGAGGTCCTTGATGCGGGAGTGCCCTGTGGGGTGTTGCAAGCTTCCATGTGCGGACCGGTTGGGGCGACACGGCGGATAAGTTGTTTCGACCTGGACACCCGGTCAGTCATGCAAATATTGTGAGCTAGTCTAAAGTAAGGACTGACTCGGACGTCATCAAAGAACCTATGCGGCAATCCTGCGCGATTTGGCCGCGGGAGCCTTTCGCGCCCCTCTTTCTCTGACTTGCTCTGAGGAACACTCCATATACGAGCAAGTCGGTCTTCACAGCCAGTCACGATAAGCTGGCTATCCTCCGAAAAAGCCACACACCAGACAATATCAGGGTGCTCGAGTGACTCGTCGATGAGTTCGAAAGTGGTCAGGTCAAAGAAGCGGGTCGTTTTGTCGCTCGACGTAGTAGCGAATTTGCTGCCATCGGGAGCAATGGCTAATGATTGGAAGGGTTCGGCATGTGCGTCAAACTGTTTGATGATGTCTCCAGTAGCAGCATCTGAGATTCGGATGTCCTTCTGATTTCCGCTGACTAGATGGAGGCCATCTGGAGTGAATGCGACTTCCAATGCCCGCTGCTCTATCTTTAGCAATTCTTTTCCGCTTGCTGCATTCCAAACGATGATATGTTCATCGGTACCTGCTGCTAGCCTCCTCCCATCAGGGGAGTATGACACCGACAATGCGGCGCTGCCCACATAGAGTGGTCCTAGCACGATTTTGCCCGTATCTCTCCGCCACACGCATACCGTTTTGTCCGCCGACGCACTTGCAAATCTGCCGCTGTTCGATGCAAATACGATGCTTCCGATGGCACTCTTGTGTCCCTTGAACGAGATAGACTCATTTTTTGTGCTCACTTTCCAGACCAGGATGTTTCCGCCCCACCCTCCGCTCGCAATCCAACGCCCATCATGAGACGCTGCGACTGTCAAGACATAGTCATCATGACCCCACAAGGGCTCCATTACTTGATGCGCCTTGTCTAGATCCCACATGCGAAGGCTTTTGTCGTCCGAGCAAGTGACAAGGAGACGGGCGCCAGGTATGACAGCTACGCCTCTCACCCAGTCTTCGTGACCCTTGAGTATCATTCGAGCCTCCCGTGTTTGCTTTTGAGTGGGCGTGGTAGGTGTTTGGGAGGATGTATCATCTCTATGAAAGTGAGATGTCATCGGGTCTTGTTCTGTTTCTTCGTCAGCGGGAGAATTGTGAGTTTACGTTTCAACCAGAGTTATTCTCATTGACGCCGGACATCTGAGGCAAAATAGTGGGCACTATTTTTTCTGTAAATGCAAAGTTACAATTCCATCTACACAAAACCCTTCGTGTCCGACGAATAGTCCCCCACCATATTTTCTCTATTAGCTTCTGTGATGATAAAACCCCGCAGCCCAACCATTGTCCATCCCTCGTACTCTACCATGATGTTTAATGATGCTGGCTGCCTCACATCTCCGTGATGCATAGACCCGCCGACAATGGTTTCCGGGAAAAAGTCTCATGTGTAGTGTGGGTTGGAAAGGAGCCTGGATGATGATCCGGTGGGTTTGATCTTGACAGGCTGTTCATTATCGCAATAAGCACGAGAGGGTGGAAGAACAAATCTCGACACTCGGCTGTTGAACATCCAAAGCACCTTTCTCGACTGCAATATCTAGGAGTCTTGATTTGATCTTAGGTATAGATCCTTGAAAAAAATCTACCCAAGTCTGATTGTGACTATCGAGTCTATGACCGCAAAATCAAAGTGTGACATACATCTAAATTCCAAATTCCAGGCGTTATTGTCATAATAATGCAATAAAGTATTGGAATTGTAGGGTTAATAGTGATGCATTCATGCTACAATGCTAGGCCTGCTAATGTATGGTGCATCACCCAATGCATCTTTGATGCATCCCACCACCGCATTTTTTAGACTGTGGGAAATTTGTCACTACACCCAAAACATAGCCATTTCTGGTCATTTCCTGGATCTCAACATTTCCCACACTCCTCCCCAGCATATTCCTGCCCACCACCATACCATATCCACCTATCTACTGTAGAGAAGTATTAGTGTATGCTATGTACATAGAATAGGTCACAATAGAACACTTTTTTGTCTGTTTTGTCCCAATACAAGCTTCAGAGACCTGTACATATGATACACATCAGCAAACTAGGGGAACCTTGTACAGATTTTTACAGATTTTTACAAACAGTACAATCCCACAGCTAAGTCCCTTCTTTACAATCCTGTCACAAAGCCTTACTGTTAGGTACCATGCTCAGATGGAGAAGCGGAGGGGTCGGGGCTTGGCTTCAGCTCTTGCGCTGTGCCTTTAGCCGAGTATGTGCCCCGAATTTGGAGCAGGACCAATGTTGTCCAACAATAGGACGGGCAGACTGCTTTGGTCTGCTTTGTGGGTCGGGAGGTAAATGCTACTAGTGGTGGTCTGACTAGAAGCAGAGCAGGTGAAGCAGGGAAAGTGCGTTGGGGCAGAGGGGAGTAAGGGGATTGGTTGGTTAGGTCGGAGAGGTAAGAGTGAATACTTTAGAGCACTACTCTAAGTTGAAGCAGAGGATTGGAGGTGACAACAAGGTAAACTTGTGTCCGGAGAGAGCAAAGTCCTATGGAGAATTCCCACTGGTAGAGACTGCGGGAAGACAAGTAATATTAAGACTGAGGAAAGTAGCTAAGTACATGATATGTTTTATATACTTTTAAGTAAGAGGCAGTGACCAGTAGTCCATGGTATGAGGCTATGTATCAAGTATACAATTTGTAAGTATTAACACAGGTGAAAACATAAGTCAGAGTGGATATCAATATGTATGTGTTGGATTAGTAATCAAGCAGTTATAGGAAGTACCGGTGATCCGGGAAGTAAGTTTTATGTGTCAGTATATACCTAAATGGGGAAAGAGGTTCCAGTTGAATGGAGATGATATGGAAGGTAACTGATGAAGTGGTTGAGCGGGAGCACAGAAGTGGATGTGGGAGCTGACTGGATCAAGCAGAGGGCAGATGGAGCAGAGGTGACAGGAAAGTGGGAGGGGTGTAGGGTCGAGCAGAGCGGATATCAATATTGTCGGAGTGGTTGGATCAGGTATATGACACTTACAATCCATACAGAAAGGCACAATATTGACAGACTGGACAGACTGGACAAACTGGACAATGTAGACAAACTGGACAGTGTAGACAAACTGGACAATGTAGACATGCTGGACAATGTAGACATGCTGGACATTGCAGGCAGACTAGATTATTGTAGATAGATCAAACATGCTGTGCAAATGACATTGTAACAGCTCAAAAAATCTACTAAATGATGATATTGATATCCTTGCTGCCTGCTGCACCATCCGAGTCATTGTGAATTCCACCTATCATCCCCTCCTTGGCCCATTCCTTCTGCATCTCTTCAGGCTCCACTTGACGCTTGGGAACGACCATCAACTTGTTGATAGACTTTTGCAGTGCATTGAAGTCAGCCCTGCACATGTCAGTGGCAAGGTCAGGCACCTTGTCAGTACCACTGTCGCAGAAGCCAGAGAGAACACCCTTTATCTGTTAAGTATTGATCAGTGATGAATATAAAAATTAATAAAACCAAAGCCTACAACCACAGCCACCAGAATAAGGCCATTGACAGGAATTTTGTGTTGAAATTCATCAGTTAGTTTGAGCACTTTTTTACTGTTGCCATACTAAAAACTGAGACAGGCTTCCTTAAGGACTTGTGACACAAAATTGGTGTATTTTTTCTGCAAACATCAATAATGAATGTTGCACACCATGAGGTTGTCACTGACCTCAGAAGAGTCAGGGAGCCGAAGATATTTGCTGGTCTTCAGGAGCTTAGCCACTGCTTCACTGACACACTCCTTGTGCATTGAGTTGCCCTTCAAGAATATACTGTATAATTGCTTCATGATAAATATCACAATTTTTTTGAGCTCTGTACAAAAGGTGAACAGGTCGTCACAGAGCTGTTGGTTCATTAGCAAAGTTTGTATTTAAGCTCAGTACTTACCAGTCACGACATCAGTGTTTTATACTCTAGGAAATAACCTTCACAAGGACATCAAATTGGAGTGATTTCTGATGGTGCAGGGAAACTTACCATTGTCAAGCTTCAGCTTCTTTATGTGGTATGTCCATAATATGGTATCCAAAACTTCTTGTGCCAGTGATACCACATCCTGATGAGCTGGAAGAGGATGTGATAAAACTGCCTGCAACCACATTTCCAACTTTGCTTCCTGCAGGAAAGCTTGCCAAGATGTTGGATAGAAGCTGAGCTTCGAGGGATGCTGCGTTGAACAGGTGAGGCACTATGAGAGTGAGATTGGTTTGAACTAGAAGTGGGAGAAGGTGTCCAATCTGGCTGAGCAGAATGCCTGGGCAGAGATTGTGCCAAAGACTGTCCATGAGAGGAGGGCAGTTTGTGACTGGAAGAAACCATAGACTGAGTTGGAGAGCAGGGACGAGGAGACAGTTTGTGGAAGGAGGAAGAATGAGGTAAGTTTGGAGGGAACTTTGAATAAGTAACAGAGAGGTGTGGAGGTGAACTATCTGGTTGCACACAGGTCAATGCAATTTTTTTAGATGGTGCTCTGCGAGGCATGTGTCCATGGGTCAAGTGCGTGGAAGAGGAAGAAGTGTATGCTCATTTGAGGGAGGGGTGATGAGATCCCTAATACAACAAATGAAAAACATGAACACTGATGAGACTTTGAGCCAGTCTCACATGGATGGGTAGACCTGTGTTCATGAGAAGACTGGGGGACAGATCAGTAATCGTGCATAATAAGTGAAATAAAAACTTACATGTGTGTGTGCTAAACAAGTTGGGGAGGGAGCTTTGTGTTGTCCATTTTTCATTTGATGGTGTTCAAGGACATCAAAAGTGTCTGTGGCTTTGTGATGAGTAGGATTGTTGTCCAAGACTCGGCTGTCAAAATCCCCCTGGTCAAGATCCATGTGAGTATTGCTGTCTTCATCACCGTATGAGGCCATGCAGTTCACTTGAGCCCTTGAGTGGACAAGGATGAAAAAAATGTGAGGAAAAGATACAAGGAATGTGCAACTTACTCCTGCATATCATGCAACAAGCCATCTTCATCTTCACTGGGTTGATCATTGTGGTCTTGCTCATTGGCATCATCCTTTGCATCATCCTCTGACTCATCATGTTCATCTAAATCCCATGGTCTTCTATCCTTCCTTGCATCACATTCTAAGGATTTGCCCACAGCTTTCTTGGAACTGTGACTGATGGACTGCATTGCCTCCCAGGGATCCTGTTTGTCAGTGGAAGGTGGCTTGAACCCCAACCTATCATCAGGGCTGGCCATGTTTAGGAATGAATAATGATGTCAGATGTTTGATTGTGAGTTGTCGTCTTCAACAGGATGAGGCAGAGAATTTGTGTCAGCCTAAAAGAATGTTAGCTGAGGTAGCTTGAAAAGAATCAGTTACCTTTTTCTTTCCTTTCTTGAGCTGCTGTGAAGGTGCCATGGGATTGACTTCTGAGTCACTTATTTTGACAATATGTCTTCCCTCCTGTTGCCTTGCCAGGGCCACTAAGATCTCTCCAGTTTTTTTTGAGCTGTGCTGCATGACCACCAACACCTCGTGTGGACAATTCTCTTTGCTGTCGAGAACCATCAGTGTCTTCATGTGCTGTATCAGCAATTTTCCTTGTCCTCAAATTGTTCAAGGACCATTTGGGAGAAGTGTGCCTGGCTTTCTTCTTTGGATGCATGGATAGAACTTGACAAAGTTGGAGGTTGGGCGACGTCCCAAAATATAACTGCAGGGACTTATGTAAACTAGGAAGTGTACATTATACAAAGCACTACATGTAGGTAGAGCTCACGTTTGTGGGGTGTTAAACAAAGAATAAACATGAGATATTGGATGTAGTGAGTGTGTGTTGTGGGGTATACTCTACAGATATGTATACAATGAGAGAAAAACCAAACCAGCCAACTAGTGTTTGATAGGTGCCAGCTTTGAACAACAAGGCCAACAAACAGCTAAGGGAAGATCAGGAAGTGACTGGGCAACAGTTGGCACACTTGCAGGCACAGATGGTGGTATAGGAGGGTGCCATTTGAGCCTGCTGTGAGCTCGTGAACAACAGGCACAAACAAGTGCTTACTAAGCGAGCCAAACATGTTCTCCTGACGTGCATCCCATCAACATGTCCTTATCTTTTCTCCTCGTGTTTGCTCGTCACTTTTCTTTTAGTGGAGTGCTTGACAGTCCTAGTCCCTCAATATCACTATTTTATTCAGATGCATATGATGACTAACAACACATCAATCCCTAGGCTTCCTGCAGGTGTAGGGGGGAAAGATACCTCAACCCTTAACCCTAATGGGGGTAGCGAAGGTGGGAACACTGGAAGATTGGCCAATTCTGTGGGTAACTCCAGCAGATGAGGCCATGTAACGGTTCTTACCTCATGTGGTGACATCATACGCGAGAACAAGGTGTGTCAAGCACATAATGAGGAATGTGCTGATAGACGTCATGCAACCTCTGACAAAGTCTCCGAAGATGAAGAAGCCCTTGATGTGCCAGCAGAGCAACAGAGAACCTTGCCCGACCCTAACCCAGTCAACACTAACACCCCGCTTATCAACTTAGTACGAGACTTCAATGCTCTTACTCCGACTTCAAGGGCTGTCGCACAACCCATTGTTGGAGGAACCGCACCTTCCACTGCTCCAGTAGCTCAAGGATCCACAGCTTCATCAGGTCAAGCATATGAAGACACGCATATAAAGATCGCATTGTCTTTTGATAACGTTTATGAAATCCCGCAGGTAGTCATTAATCTGGCTAACTCCAGCCTTCACATGCTGCTTACACTTTTGATGGCCACCACCATCAAGAGGATGCACACTGATCCCTCATGTATTACCATGAAGAAAGGCCTCATGCTCAGTGACTTAAAGAAGTCCGTCCTTGACACATCTACTTTCCCAGCCAAGTCTACCCTTACCCCAGGGGAATTTTATGAAGCCTCAGAGAACTTCCTGGAGCTCCTCAATATCATTGCAGGTCCCACTGTTATCGAGAAGTTTACAGTGCACTGTCAATTCTGTCTTGCACATAGACATTTCACTGACCACTTCAACACCATTACAGCCTTTGACATTGAAACAAGGTGCCTTTTCTTCAACACGAAAACCTTCCTCTCAGAAGCTGCATATGAGTGTCGCTGGGACGACACTCTCACGATGGTATCCCATATGAAAACCAAAGAGTCCACAGCCAATGCTAGCAAAGAAGTTGCTCGCCTTACAGCTTTAGCCACTCGCTTCGAGTCAGGTGGTAGCGGTTCAAATCAGTACCAACACTACCCACAGGCCAAACCCAGGACAGACAGCACCAACACTTCTTCTAGCGCTGATGCAAACAAGTCCTTTCAGAAAGGCAAAGGGGCCTCCTTCAATGGACCCCTTTGCCTCATCTGTGGTTGGAACAGACACATGGCCAGTGACTGTACTCACACACTCACCATCAAGAACGTGCAGCCCATCTGTCAATGGCAAGAGAAACTCATCCTCAAGTCATCATCAGCCATCGTCTGTATCTCCTACAACATCAGTCATTGTATCAAAGCAAGACATGGAGACAACGTCATTCACATCTGTTCTGTCTGTGGTAGCAAGTCTCATGCAGCCATCGCTCGTTCATGCTAGAGAGTCTCTGTATTGTGTCATCACACCTTACAAAGCTGACGCCTTTGAACATTACTTAGCAAAGTTTGACCTTACTTCTCGCTACCCAGATCTCATCTCAAACATTTGCAATGGTTTCCCGATCAGAGACATGCCCTTTCTCTCTCACACTTACACCCCACCCAACCACAAGTCCACCATAGATAACCCACAAGTCATTCGAGACTACCTCACAGACAAAGTTTCTCTTAATTGCATGTCTGGTCCGTTCTCCACCAATCAAGTGGAACATGAACTCAGCAGTTGTTTCGTATCCTGCCCTTTGGGCTTAGTAGAGAAAGCCAGCAAGCCCAGCAAGTTCAGAATTATCTGCAACTTGTCTTACCACAACAAGGAGGACAGGTACTCAGTAAACAACTACTTAGACGCAGAAGACTTTCCTACTGAGTGGGGCACTGCTGCACAAGTTGCAGAAATAGTAAGTTCTTCTGCTTTCAAGTGCATATATGCGCATGTCCAAGCGCCCTTTTGCGCCACGCACCCTTTTGTGCCTCGTTTGCGCCTCTTTTGCGCTCAGCACCCTTTTGTGCTTTCTCGCATGCAGCGCCTCTTTCATGTTCTGCTCCCCTCACACCTCTTTCGTGTTTCACACCTCTTTGTGCCTTGTCCCAACATGCAGTGCCCTTTGCATACTGCACCCGTGTTGCATCTTGTGTTGCCTCTTTCGCACACCAGTGTTGATTCTAGTTTCAGGTAGCCACAGCCCCCCCTGGTATGCAAGCTGCTACCATGGACATCAAAGCTGCATACCATACAGTGCCAGTATGGCCTCCACATAAGAGATTTCTCATTGTCAGTTTTGACGGTCAGTTCTGGATCAATCACATTTTTCCTTTTGGCCTCACAACCACTGGCGATGTTCAAGGCAACGTCACTGATGCGACAGTAGACATCCTCCATTGCATGGACATCTCCCCGATCAAGAAGTGGGTCAAAAATCACTCTATCTTTCGCTTCCCAGTCGGCAGGGGATACCTGTGCTCAGATGGCAGCACCACACCCTACCTTTTCCTCTTCGGACTTGCAGATATCTACACAAAGACACTCCCTCTTGGCATTCCATGGCACTCAAAGAAATGTACAGATTTCACATATTTTTTTACATACTTAGGGTTTCTGTGGGATCTTCTAGTGTGCTTGGTCTCACTCCCAGAAGCAAAGAGACTCAAGTACTTAGCGAAGGTCAACCACATGCTCGATGCAATCCTCAGAGGCAAACTCGTCAGTCACAAAGATGCCCTCAGCATCCACAGCATGTTATCACACGTCACCTTCATCATTCCACACAGTAGAACCTACCTCGTGAATCTGTCTTGCTTTATCGCACAATATCACAACAACTTCATATCTCGAGACCCTCCTCCCTCAGTTAAAGGTGACCTGACTTGGTGGCATGACACCTTAGCCATCAAACCACCACCAAGGTCTCTTACTCCTCCCAGTTCACCTCAAGATATCAAATATCTGGGTGGACGCCTCAACCGATTGGGGCATAGGCCTAATCTGGGGCAACAAATGGGATGCCTGGATGAACATCACCGGCTGAAAAGGTCACAGCAGAGACATTGGATGGCTTGAGGCCGTCGTGGTCGAACTCGCAGTCATGACTCTGCACACTAGCGGGTGGAGAAACTGCTCTATCATAATCCACTCTGACAACCAAGGCGTCATAGGAGCCTTCAAGTGCGGTCACAATCAAAATTTCCAGGTAAACCTCTGTATCAGGCGCATCAAAGCCATCGCCATGGCCTCGAACACTTTGCACATTCTCTCTTACATGGAGTCACTGGCTAACAAAGCGGACTTGGTTTCATGTGGCAAAACCAGCCCAGCCATCTGTCGTCTCCCCGCCTTTCAGCTGCCTGATGAGCTGACCCCCTTCATTCAACCTCATGTCCAGTGACCTTACCATTGATCTGGCAGATGCCAGTATAGTGACAGCTATTGCCCTACTCCGTGAATCTTTGAAGAAGAATCCGGCATTAGGGGTGCTGCCTTTGGCTGTTCACAAGATTCGCAAACCTCGCAAACCACTTCCTGTTAATTCTCTCACACCTTCTTCCTTCCATCCTCACGTTCTTGCTCACAACCGTCTGAAGCTTTGGTCAGCACCCCAGTCAGATTCCTTCCATGCAACTCTTCTTGGCTCACTACCCATTAACACAGCTTCCTATCTCCTCGATGTCATGTTACTGTCCGTCAAAATAAAAACCAGAGAAAACTATGGTGCAGGTCTTCTTCGCTTCCATTAGTTTTGCAACTCTATTTCCATCCCAGAAAATCATTGTTTACCTGCATTAGAATACCTTCTCACTGCCTTCATCGCTTCTTGGGCTGGCAAAGTCACCGAAACTATGGCTGACAATTGGCTAGCAGGTCTCCATTTTTGGCATCAGTACAATGGTGCCCCTTGGCACAGTCATTCACTCTTGAGACGAACGAAAGCTAGGTTGGCGAAAGTGGTTCCCACTTCTTCCAAATGGCCTCGCAGACCTCCCATTTCCATCAACCACATGCACGTGCTGTATCATTCTCTTGATCTCTCAAACTCCTTCGACTCTGCTGTCTACTGTGTAGCATGCATTGCTTTTTGGAGCTGCTGCAGGTACATTGTTTCACTCTTTACTCACTACACTCGCCTCACCTCTTGTGCAGGCTTGGCAAATTAGTTATTCCATCCTTAAACTTTTTCAACTCTTCTCATCACATCTCCCAGTTGGTTGACATTCGCAAGTTCTCAATGTCCTCTAACATCCAGTATGCCATCTTCCACATACCATGGTCCAAAACTGTGCACATGGACGGAGAGGATATCATTGCCACCAAGATCAATGATATTACCAATCCTCACAACACTCTCATTCACCATTTGTCAGCCAACATTTCTGTTCCCAGCCACACTCCTCTTTTTGCTTTTGAAACCAAACAGGGCTGGTCCCCTATGACGAAATTGTGGTTCCTCACTCACTGCAACAACATCTGGAAGTCTTCAGATCTCCCTGTACTTTCCGGCCACTGCTTTCGCATCAGAGCCACTACCAAACTCCTTCTTTGTGGTGTTCCACCTGACACTCAGATTAAGCATTGCACACAGGCACCTGAATCCAGACCTTCCATGTCTTCTAACCCTTAACCTTGTCTTAGTCTCATATATCTCCTGTCACCATCACTATATGTTCGGTACTTAGCGCGTCATACCTTAGCGCCCTCATGCTTTGTCCAGATCATTCAATGTATTTGTGCTCATTGTATAACTTCACACCATAGTCAAACTGTACTGTGCTAGTTCACAAATGTATGCTTCTGCTCATAATTAGTTTGTCCATCATCCATTTGTGATATCATCTTTCTCCATGCACTTCGCACTAGTAAGCTACCTGTCTGCGATACAGCGATGGTTGCAACCTGCTGTGATGTAGATGCAGGAGGAGGCAATGGAGCAATGGTTGGTTCTGGTGCAGATGGAGGTGCAGGAGGAGGTATCTGGGCAAGTTGCTGACTGATCATACTTAAGCCCCATGTTAGAATATCGCAGATTTTATTGTGAGACAGGGTAATTGACTGAGTGCTTGCAAGAGAGATCACACAATGCCACTCTTCAAGGAGGGGGTGGCAGAGGATAAAGTATGGGGTGATTAATGGTGGGTCAGCCAGACCATGGATGAATTCCTGCTTCCACATACTGCTAGTCGTGAGACCATCACGGGTCATGCTCTCATAGGCAAGCCCCCACCTCCAAATGGTGTCCCGTCACAAAGCTTCTTTGCTAGGTCAGGGGGCCAGTGCACCTTTTGGTCCTAGATACATCACAGTGAATTTGAGCAGGATGTAAAAGAGTGACTTGAGATTGTTGCAGGGTGTATGTTCGACCAAAAGGCCATCTCCCATTAGGCAGAGAATGCGAAAGGATATGTATGGTACAGTTCCCTATAAACCATGAGGTTAATGCAAGCAGAAATAATTGTGACATTATAATGCACAGTACCACATAGACTCATGTCCACTTTTCCATCATCATTGAGAAAATTTGCATGGTCAAAGTCTATAAAATAGCCTTTTCCTCTGTAAATAATAACAATATTAGGGCTGAGGTCTCCATAAAGAACACATCGGCCCACCATTGCTTTGTGGGCTATAACTCATGGTCATTACAGAGGACTTTGGGTGATTGTGAAAGGAACTCACCAATGACAAGGTCACAAAAACCCCGATTAACTCAGGTACATCATTGAAGTGCGTCAATGGGAGCCCACAGGGTGTCAAGAGAATACACCAATGAATTTTTTTCTTGAATTTGAATGTCAAGCAATGACTATGACTATGTGATGTGGAGTCAGGCTGCCCATCATAAAGCACATCCCAATATTTCCTAAGTTGAACCATGTTCGGGATGCCTTTGACTGCTTTGAGAAGCCATATCTCAACATCTTTGACATCCTCATCAACCCAACAATCCTTCAGTGTGTACTCCTGATTAAACTTGTCTTGAATGTGATTGCAGATGGTTCCACACTTGAAAAGTTCGTGGCTTTTCCATAGAATATCCATGATCCAGTACACATTCTCATTGTTGTCATAAACTCAACCTATCACCCCAGGAAGCATGGCATCAAAGCCACTCAGTAAATTAGCATGATTTGGAATGGTGTTGCAAGAGTTGCAGATATGGATTGTTGGATCAAAGCCGAGGGAAGAGCAATTTGCTAAAGTGATGGTATTTAACATGTTGACAAAACATACAGGGGATGTAACGATCAGAAGTGGTTTTGAGATCACCATGCTGGAGCGATCCATATAATGAGCATGAAGTTTGAACTTAGAGATACTGAAAAGTAGGATAAAATGATGCCACAGTGGCTCCCACATCATCAGATAACCCTTGTTAGCAACCCCCAAGAACAAAGGTATTTTGCGATCAACAGAGAGGTCAGATTGGGTGATCTCAACTCCTGTGAGGATGTCTTTCCAGGACTTTTCCAATAAACTGGACTTTCTGAGCCTGTAATCCAGGAGGATGAGATCAGGCTTCCACAAATTGGTAGTGTCTGACATGGGATTGGTAGTGAATTTTGAAGACCAGTACCGGAGATCTGCCATCTCTGTGAAGGGCAAAATGTGCAAGCACTGTGATGATGAGCGCTGTGATCCATCAGCATTGTGCTCTTGGATTTGCTCCTTGAGCAGCTCGCACATGTGATAGTATACAGCCTGGAAAAGACGCTCCCAATTCTTTTCCTCTGTTTCTCCTACAGGCTTTGCTCTTTTCATTCCAGCCTTGATGAAAGCCTGCTGCCCCAAGCTGCCCTCCATCTCTAGCATTGAATCTCCTTCTATGTTGGTATCTGTCTGCAACTCAGTCTGAGGCTGCAGCCAAGTACACCTAGCTGACACCAAAGAACCTTTCCTACACTTTATTTCATGGGTAGAGGTGGTGTGGAAAATATTGGTGCAAAAAGAAAAAGAAAAAGTGGTCTATTATGTTCTTTTATGTGTATATAACATATACTACTACTTAACTACAAGCTATATCTAATTGTGGTGTGGTGGTGAGCCAGGGATGGATGGGGAGGGCGTGGGAAAGGTTGATATTGTGGGGAATACCCAAAATTGGCTATGTTTTGGGTGTTGTGGGGAAGTTCCTGCAGGAGGATGATGTATCACTTTCCCAACTGAGATGAGGTTGATGCACACTGCTCTCTAGCATAGTAAATGCATCATCAAAATCTGCTACTTAGCCTGTTTTTATGCATCACTATGACAGTATAGCCTGTATTACAGTAGTGCTCATCAAAACCGATACGGTCATCTTGAATGAGTAAATGTGCTTATGTAATCGACATTCGGGCCGCCTGGGATCCGACCACTTCATTTTGCTTCACTACTTATTCTTATTAAGTAGCTTCTCTGTCTTGAGCTCATCCACCGCTGCCTCCCCATGTTAACGTCTCCTCTGTCGTACTCCTGGATGAAAACCAGTATGTTCAGCATTTTTAATCCGATCTCGCTGTGATATCAAGGCACTGTCGTTGATGCGACAAACGGCCCCCAAGACGCTTATCTGAGTCTTCAATTTTGCACGTCTGCATGTATTCACTGTCCATATTCCCTACGAACACCTCTGCTGTTCGCTCTTTGCCTAATGTTCCGGGGTATAGTACTAAGTTATATGTCCATTATATCTATCACAAAAACCGATTGCTCTGCCCCTCCATTCCCTTCGCCATCCTTAGCATTACCACATTGGACGATAGGCTCGAGAACTACAGCAGGTAAGTTAAACGTCTGTGAACACAGCCCGCATAGAAGAACTTACCCCGTTCCCAATGAAAACTTCAGCCTTCTCCGCAATCGCCATGTCCACCGCCATCGCCACATATTTTTGCTCCGAATCGAGCACGATATCAGCACTGCTCACCAAGTCGTCCCATCCATCCTCCTCAAGCGCGCTCTTGAGCCCATCAAGACTCCACGCCCATTCGTTTGAGAGCACATACACCCGTCTTAGCCCAGGATACTCATTCCGAACCTCCCTTAGCCTTTCCACAACCTGCTCCGTCGACGGCCAGCAATGATCGAGATAGTACGACAGCCTTGCATCCGTATCGTTAACATACGGAGATCGGTCAAATCGATCTGGGAGCGACTGATGCTGATTTATACCCATATAATCTGCGCCCCACTCTGCGAGGTTCGGGCAGTGTCGTTTGTAATCGCCTCTGCGGAGATGCAGCGCGACTAGCCCAGCGAGAGATTTACGGGAATGTGCGTCATAGAGATCTTTAGCGGACTCGGGTTGGAGGAGCGCAAAATTACGCGAAACGGCCGCTTGCACAAGCGGTGACCAAGCGAAGTCAGTCAACATAGGCGACTTAATCAAGGATTCCCACAAAGACAGAATCCGCGGGTTTCCGAAAAAACTTGTCGTGTCGTTTCCGTCAGTAAAGCAGTCTTGGCAGTTGGTTGGAGAGGACTCACTGTCTGTCAAAGACATCGTGGGCAGACGAATCTATTTCTATGCATGGCTCTTGCACGGACGCGAGCTGATCTACCCACCAGTCGATCATGACAACGCCGTCTGCATCATTAGGTGCATTTAGAGAGCTGATAACGTGTCTGCGACTTTCAGGTCCTCCACAGACGTGCGCGTAGAACTCGGCGCTCACTGCACGGGGTGCATTCGGTGCGCTAGGCATTGGCCCTCCTGCTGTTGGTCCAGAGATGAGGGCGTTCAAGGGTATACGTGCGGGACGCAGAGCGAAGTCGTAAATTGTCCATGGAAGTGGTAAATGTGACCATGTGTAGTCCTCGAAGACAAATGATAGATTGGATACGTGGGCGAGGTAAGACATTAAAATTCTGATCAGAGCGATTAGCCACTCATTAGACATGACCAGAACAACAGTACGCACGCTTCTTGAAGAACATTATTAAACCCGAAACCCCATAGGTGTCCTGGAAATCGTATGTACTGCGGCTGATGTGCGGGTGTCACGGACAGGGAGTGCTGAGGGAGCCGTTGCTGGAACATCCTGATATCGTCATAGTTTGGTGGTACGCCCTGACAGATAATGGCGAGTAATAGGAATACAGGGACGAGGGTGACGGAGACCAGGACTCTTCGCAAGGTGAACATGCGGAGGAAGCCACGCCATGAGCAACCATGTCGACGGCGGTAGACGGTAGCTCGTGTTGCTGAGGGAGAGGCCGTGAGGAGGACATACTCTTCCGGTCTGAATGTCCAAGAAAGGGCACCGCGCACACTGCGGGGCATCCAACTGACGGCCTTCATCGATCGCGCTGGCCTTCGGACACGCTGCAAGACCTGGCGGGGTAATCAAGCACTCACCCAGCACTGTGAATGGCTCGGGTGGGAGATTTGCTGAGGAAATGGAAAGGAAGGTAAAAAAAGGCGGAAACGTCTGGGTAATGTAATAAAGTGAGAGTTAAGTCGCTGCGGAGAAACATAGCTGGCCGGAATATGCGGTTTTGAAATAGAATGCGGAAACTCGTTCACGTTCGATTGAGCGTCCCGTCATTCGTGCCAGCACCGTGGAGGCCAAGGCTACTAAGTGTGGTCACACTTGTATACTTAGCGTGCACTCAGCCAATCTCCAATCAGGGAAAGATAAATAGACGCCCTTTCTGAATTTAGCGGTACGACAAAGATATTTGTTTCCCACTGTCAAATTCAATGCTCGCATGTACCTTGCAGCATAAACTGTTTCAGAGTCTGAGAAGGCGACCTTGGCGATATTACAAACTTGGCGAACTCGCATGCCTGGGCGCGACCTCCTTCTCTTTAATCCGCGGCAGTCGTCGCCATCGACAACCGCTGCCGACTCTGCTTCGTCCAACGCCGCCGTGCAATCTAGCACTTCCTCGACCAACACACCCACGCTATCCTTCACAGACACTCAGGTGCGTGTCCAAGTTATATTATAAGCCATTGGCTGTATGTGCTTCGGACTGGGAGTCCAAGTCCAATTTCCCTATACACTTGTATCATCTTGCGCAGTATTCATCCTGAATGCAGGCATCCACGATAGCGACCACAGCGTCATCCACCACCTTGCTCGGTAGCTCGGTAGCTACTAGTACCACCAATTCCCCGGTACCATCAAGTAGTTCATCAAGTAGTTCATTGCCTCCGACTCAAGCGACGACCTCTCTTGATGTCAGTACGATTTCTTCTGCTACAACGTAGGCATTTGCACATTTTTTGCGAGGCGTCTTAAGTCTGCTAACGAAAAATTACTCTTAGGTCATCTCAGCCTGAGTCAACAACATCCACGTCCGACATTCCTTCTACAAGTCCAGCTACAGAAACTTCAAGTTCTACATCTCAGCCGTCTACTTCCACAGCACCGTCTACATCTCAGTCGTCTACCTCCACAGCACCGTCTACATCATCTTCATCCCCTTCCTCAAGTTCCCCGTCACCACTACCTCTCCTTACCGACAGCCCGACTTCTACGACTCCAACTTCCACGTACGGAGACCAGACAATATCCTACATCACCTCGTACATCACCTCATCTTTTGTGACAGTCATTAATTCGTCTCCCGTCACAGTATGTACCTTGCGTTTTAGCCCCACACCCTCTCACATATCATCAGTCCCAAACTATTATCCCAACGGTTATCCCTACGGTCATCAGTGCCCCAACAACCAACAGCGCCGCTGGCGATCGCACTGCCATTGTCGCTGGCTCCGTCATCGGCGCCGGTGTGCTCCTCGTCATCAGTCTCTCCGTCTTTTTCTACCGCCAACGTCGGCGTTTCAAACACTTCCACTTCCTCGACACCATAAACTTGCGCCGACGACAAGCCCGTGCCAGAGAAACGCTGCTCATGGGCGAGGACCTCGATGATGTTGTTCTCGCACGTCCCTCTCCAGGAAGATACTCCGACTACGATACCCCCTGGGATCCGCGCAATAGTGCAGGATCGCTTAATGATAGCGAGCGCGGCAAACTCATAGACCCTTTGGTGCGCGGTCCCGAAATCGACTTGGGCCACATCATTGATGACGTCATGGGCCCTTCGTCATCGGGCGCCCATTACTCTCAAAATTCCATATCATCTTCCCATCGCGACTTACCTGGGCACGACGAATCGGAGCCTCAAACTAGAGAGCTGTCAAATGTATCTCAAATTGCATTACTAGAGGCTGCGGGCCTCGCTGGGGGCTCTGTTGTACAGCCCACGCGACCTAGCCCACTTGGGCAGAATGATCCTGTTGTTACAGGGGGTGATTATACCCCGCGACAGTGATGGCCCCTACGCCCATCCGTATCTGTGGTTATCACTTGTTGTACAGCATTCGTGCAGCATGCTGTGATCAATGTAGGTATACGAGTTCCTTTGCATCTTGATCACGCTAATGGGCCAACTCCGTCTAACCCGATGTAACATCAGATGACCGCGTTCTTTATATGTACTGATCTTTTTATCCTATACATAATGTTTGTTGTTTCACTTCATGACATAGTATACTATTGCTATCGCCGTGGTTGGTTCATTGTAGATCGTCGCTGGACATGGACACCTGTTGGGGAAGTCGTTTACCATCATATCACGGACTTATTGCGGACTTCATACTATTTAGATTATTTGGCTCTGCATTCCCATCAGTGACCTAATTGATAGGGTGGACGCTGCTAATCGCGCATTTATATTCACAGCTCATGAAAGAATCAGTCAAATTTGTGACTTGATCAAAGTTGGAACGTTGAAAGCGCTATTGCGCGGCTATGTTGTGTCATCCGGGCAACCTTACTAGGATGCATAACTTGGGCTGTGGTTCGGAGCCGTGCTACTTAGCAGCCAAAGCCAAACTTCAGCAGAGCATGTCCAGACGAAGAGATCGGAGCAACTTGGTTTGTCTTGATGTTGATGTCGCTGCCGGTTAGGGTTACGAAGTTTTGTGAACATCAATGGTGTTGATTTGCTAGTCACTGCTTGATACGGCAGGTGCAGGGAATGCACTGATGGTTATGATAGCAGCGCACTGCGGCAGCTTTGAAGGAGTTGTCGAAAGCGCGATTGTCAAAGATACCGTGAGTTCGTGACAGTGAGCTTAGCGAGAAAGTTGGTACTTATAACAGATTATGTAGAGGGCACGGACGCAGTGCTGAGAGGTGGGCAGCCTATCAGATTTTTGGACCTTCGGTGATGCGGTCACGTTGAAGGCGCACTGTTGTAACTTGTAGGTGGCTTCAAGTTGATGATGTCCGAACTTCCAGAAACCAGATGGGTCAAAAATATAATATTATACAGATACATACTTTACAACAAACGTTACTTCTACGACGGAAGAGTGTCCAATAAAAGATTCACGAGACCAATGAAAACTAATGCTGAGGTACACGCCATGACAAGGGCACCGATCCAGGCAGCCTTAGCCTGTGCAGCTTGGGCTGTGGTTTCGATGATCACAGCATATGCCCCACTTCCCCTGCTGAATACGCTGGAATTGCAGAAACATCTATCGTAAAAGCTGGAATACTGGAAAGTACATGCCAAGACCACCAGAATAAAGTTTATAATAGCAAAGAGTTTGCCCACCCATCGCAGGCAGTGCGACATTGCCAAAGCAACACGTGAAGATAGCGATGGCCGATGGGAACAAGTTGTGGAGTAATGGGCGAGAATACTTGACAGCAGGAGCATGAACCAAATCAAAGTAGATATGGCTCCGTAAAGGAGATATCCCAGAGCTCGACATCCAATTTGCTGCCTGACGTTAGTTAACTCAATCACATATCAGACATACAAAAAACCCACTGTCGTAGGAGTGAACCACCCGACCATAAATGCTGCTCCGACCGTTCCCCATTGTAATGTAAGTGAGGCGCAAGAAGCGATAGCCATTCTTGTGAACACGCCAGGTGCCCAATGGCTGCGCTGTACCTTGCCGGGCTGCGCGCAGTACATGACGATATCTTGGGGGGACCCAAGTCGGTTTCTGTGGTCAATGTCGTTGGTCGTGTGGTGTTCGACCCACTCACTCCCAAAACAAACCGGAAGATGACTTTGAGCCTTCTCCGATGCCCCTTTGAATACCAGGAAGATAGTATCTGCTGTAGATGCCCATCGCAGCGAACGAGAGTAATTAAACACAGGAGGGGTGAGGAGTTCGTCTGGAGACGTCACATCCTCCTCCTTAGCAGTGATTGCTAAAGCTCTCCGAGAGGACGCGGGTAACATTTCCATATGAACATCCTTCGGGCCAGTGTGTGTACTGTGTCGGTCGGCACGGTCATAAGCTGCTTGCAAGCGATTGAAATCGCATTTTGGGGAGAGTTGCAGCCATCCAACGACTATTGGAATCAGCCACAGCCACACTGAACCAGTGGCTTCTCCATTGGATTGAACATTTGCGTAAACATCCGATAGGGAGTTGACTACAGTCAGGATATAGGCAACAACAACCCAGGCGATGGAGGTCGCAGATGCAATTGACCACGTATGGGTGTAGTCCACAAATTCAGCAAAACATTTCCACCAGGAGTCGTTCTCCGGAAGGACAATGAACGAGGGTAAGCGTGCATGGTCAGGATGCAGTCTTAGCGGGACTTGCTGAAGGCTGCTCAGAATCAAGACCGCGAAACGTGAATTAGGATAGTCCACCGAGTGATTAAATCGGCGGTTGATCCAGCGAGAATTGAGGAGGGTGATGAATATAGAATAACCAGCAAGCGCTGGTGACCCAACAGTTAGTACAGCAGACATGAGATTGTCAAGCCTGTACTGTGCCCCAAAGGGGAGCTGCGAAATCAGTGCGAGATTTGGCAGTAGCCACGCGCTGAATTCTTGCGAAAATACAGACCACTGGAAAGGTTCCTGCCCGGCCCCACAGCGGGAGACGCACGTCGAATAGCTTATCGCTGCCGCATCAGCAACACTCAACGCGGGACCTCCGTCGCCGTCGAGTAAACCAGAAAGATTTTGGGTAGCAATTGCATTCTTCACCATGTCACTCAGACACTGAGTAAAGTTTACTCCAGCGACAGCGTGCACCAGTAGCAAGAGACCTATTCGAAAGAATGCATGAGAAAACAGAAATTCTAAGTCTACTCATTGCACATACATGCCAGAGAGCCTTTGAGCAAGCGCATCGTGATGTAGCTGTATCAGTTATGCAAGGTAGATTATAAGTAGTACTATATGAACCGGTTGTCGCTGCCTTTAATAATGCTTACATTGAAAACTTCTCACCAGAAAGATCACTGTCGCTTGAAGCTACTGAAGCCTTATCTGGACGTGTACCGCAATCATCGCTTTTTTCGGTGGTTTCCGAAGTTCCAGGGGATCATCAGAGTGACATCCTGAGATAACAATGTTAAGGCCCACCTTATGATGCATTGATGGGTGCGACCCGCGATGGGTTCCTGTGTCTGTCGAGAAAGGCGCTGCTACTGGAGTGCTGGGAATAGCCTCTGATATACCTACGGGACTCCGGGGGACTATAGAAGGAAGATAGTTGACCTTCCCCGACTCTCACGAAGTGCAGAGGCAGCAAAAGGGATGCTCAATTCTAAAATGTCGTTGTCGCTGTGCACTTGACCTTACGGTCATCCTTTCGTAAGTTACCTACATGGACCCTAAACCTTTCCTAATTTGTCCAACACCGCTCGGCTAAACCTTCGCATGGGAGAAGTTCTAAACCTTTCGCAGAGTGTCCTCGTCCTAATCCTCACTACACAGTAGCTACCTAAACCTTTTTATGTAGCAGTATCCCTAAACCCTTCAATGTAGTATCAGCGCTAAACCTTATCATGTAGCATTGTTAAACCTGCTCCTAAATCATATTCTTTTGAATATTTCAACATGTCTCGTTAGTACCGAAGATACTGTATGGAAAATCGCTTACATGACTCAAATATTACCAGAGAATACATTCAGTGCATCTGCACACCACTGGGAAGATGCCAGATCACAGAAAATTGTCGCATTTTTGGTCTTGCAAGGTGATTCGAACAGGAGTCGAGACTGGCACGACCGAGCGCCGTAGTACGATTATAAAGTCTTATTGGACTAGTAGGGCGTGTCGCGTACAAGCGTTGCAACGTTGAACGTTAACGTTGAGTGCGAACAGTATTACAAAGGTACACTAGGTAATCGTTAAACTTCTAAACATGATGATCTAGTATTACAAGTGCATCATCATGCCAGACTTCACATAGGTACAAGATCGGTTAATAAACTCATGAAAAAAATAAATCCAAAAGAGAAAGAGCAAGCCAGAGCCAACGCTCCGAACCAAGCAGCTTTAGTTTGACTTAAGTCTAAATTATCGGTCACAACGATGTCGAATGCATGTTGGACCCCTCTCCCCAACACACTCGAGTCGCAGTAACAATTATCATAGATACTCGTAAACTGCAGCATCCCGGCTGCGATTATCCAGATTGCATTGACGATTGCCAGGAATTTCCCGCCCCATCTCAAAAGGTTCGATAGTACCTTTGCGAGACGCATCATGATAGAGGAGGAAGGACTCTTAGGTCTGTCTGAGTATGAGAATGTGTAGTGCGAAAGGACGCTCGACATCACGAGCATCATCCATACCATCGTGGCAAGTGCGCCATAGATGAGGTAACCGAGAGATCTACATCCAAGGCCCTGTCATAACGTCCTGCTTATCAGTGACAGGTGCAGGCAAGTGCATTGAACAATGCTTACCACAGTTGGAGTATAATACACAACCAGCACCGCAGCTCCAGTTGTTGCCCATTGCAAAGCCAGGGGTAACACCGAGGCAAAAAACATGCGAAAGAACATGCCTGACGCCCAGGGGCTGCGTACGGCGTATCGAGGAAGTCTGCAGTAGGCATCAACTTGGGATGGGTCTCCGGACCTGTTGCAGGGCTCGATAACATTCCTCCTGCTTGCGTTCTTCCATATATCACCCATCTTAACCGGTCTGTGCTCTTTAACATTGTTGGAGGCCATTCGAAAAGCATCGAGGACATCCTCCGCCGACCGAGACCATGGAATGGCCCTGGCGTAGTTAAAGACGGGTGGAGTTAAATTTTCATCGGGAGATGAAAGATTTTCCGCATTGGCGTCAATGGATACTGCTCGTCTTTCGGAAAGGTCTGATGCCTTTACAACTCCATCACAGGTGACCACAAATGATATCACATCTGCGTTGTCCATGGCCTTTTTAACGCGTGCGTAGTCGCACTTTGGGGATAGCTGCAGCCAACCAATAACAATTGGTATAAGCCACAACCACACTGATCCCGTCCCCTGACCATTGGAGTTGATATTGGAGCGTACATCCGATAATGAGCTGGCGACTGTCAATAGATAGGCGATGATGACCCAGGCAATGGATGTCGCAGACGCGATGGACCAGGTGTGAGTGTAGTCGAGAAAATCGGCAATTGTTGGCCACCAGTCATCATTCTCCGGTAGTACGACGAGAGAGCTGAGGAGCGAGTCGTCATTTGTTATTCTCAGTGGATTTTGTTGAAGGCTTATAAGTATGCGGACGGCGTCTCCGGTGTTAGGGAATGACAGGTTCTCGAATCGACGGCTGATCCACCTGGCGTTGAGAATGGTGATAATCATTGAGTAACCCGCGAGCACCGGTGAACCGACTGTGAGGATGGCCGACATGAGATTGTCAACCCTATGTCTTGCACCGAAAGGTAGCTGGGAAATGAGCGCAAGGTAGGGCAACAGCCATGCACCGAATTGCTGCGAAATGTTTGCCCAGGAGGGCTGCTGCGTTCCCGAGCCGCACTGCGAAAGACACGTCTCATAGGTGAATCCGCTAGCGTTCATGATATCCGACGACACATTTGCTACATTTCCGCCATTGGCATCCACTAATCCAGATGCATCGAGGGTCTGGTTCGCATGATCTCTGAAGTTGATGAAGCAATCGGTGAAGTTGGTGGCTGCGTGCGCCCCTCGGAGAAATGCGAGTAACAGTAAGGACAATCGGATCTCTGGAAGAATGGTGAGCAAAAGGCATCACGACTCACGAGCCATCGAGCTTACTCATTGTACCGCGCATGAGCAATGGGCACTAGTTGTATTGATAGGGCAGAGTGTACCACGGGTGTATTTGAAGGGGGTTCTTATGGAGATTTTTTACTGCATCCTTGGTAGCCGATTATGAAACCCCACGGGACTGTTATTTCCTCAGAAGCCTTCAAAGTGCCAGTCAGCGTCAGCTCATGCAGCGCTCGTTTTGAAATAGTCCACAGAGAACGCACGCTTCAACATCACGGGAAGCCCCGAGCGTGAACGTAATTGATTGTTGCAGATAACATGGCTGTGCGAACAATGACATGGACACATCCAAAGCGACTTCCCACCGCCCATCGCTATCATAGTTCAGGAACACACCAGCCACTGCCTTTGAGGAAGAGATCGAGTATCTTGCCCGCAGGAGCAGCAAAAAGAGTTCCGCGCCTTCTACTGGATGTGGATTAGTTGGACCATACTTACTCGACACAGAAAGATAACCAATAGCGAGTTACGGGCAAGCAATGCAAGACTGGCAGAATTCCTGTGCCTCTCATCAGTAGAAACTGGTAGCCAGCTTCAAGTAGCCGCCGATCGCTGTGCAAACGTGGGGGTACTTCACACATCCTGGGTGTTCAACATTTTCCTGGGATTAAAATGTCAGTCCCAGACGTGTCACGCCTTGATCTAGCATTGAGCCTTCCAGATTACCTTTCCATTAATATGTGCAAGCCTGGCTGCAAAATGTTGTTCTGTATCCATGGATGAAGCGACGAGGGAATATATATTCTAGGTACTTAAGTGACTTACAAGAAGTAGGACAGAACGAAACTTTCAAACTTACTTCCAGCAATTACATAAACTCAGAGTTCGAAATTTCAGCACCTAATTGTGTTGTCGGATACACATTACACTAAGGCAATCGTATGCATGACGAGTTACCTGAGTTAATGTGCATATGTAGAATAGATTGCTGAGACATTCATGAGGACACGCCTCACTCAATCTCATGCCCTGATATTATCGGTTCTTGCCAATTGGGCAGTGCTCGGCGAACAAAACTCTTCCGGCGCTGCGATTTATCATATGAGGGGAGATAACTGAGAATTCTGAGACGGTGAAGTTACACATCTAAAAAAGTCGAACCGGTCAAAACAAGTTTTCAACAGAAGGGCCTGTATGTAGCCGAGCGCCTAGTGTCGCCTAAGTACGTCTCCACCAATGAGAGCGCACGCTTATGGCTGAAGAAAGTTTCAAATGTGAACGTAAACTAAGCCATCTCTCAGATGCCACTGTACGAGAACTAAGGCGGTGCCTTAGAATTTATCAGACGGGCCAACGCGTCGTGCGGAATGGAAGCACGCTGTAGCGTTACCTTTACGCTGATGCATCTAGATTCTACTTCGATGCGACGATAATGGACAAGACCCACCGGGTGGGTAGTTACCTCGTCAATCGCCAATACGTCAATCTGAAAATCGAAACACTTAGAGCCCAATTGAGCTTTGCTTGATCGTCCAAGGAGCGTGCTATCTCTGCCGGCGAGTCCTTTCACCGGTCAGAGTGCTTGCTTCACCGTAACCTGTTAGTAGTATTGCTATTCAGTTCTCCCAAGATTCTAGAAACAATATTTACTTCCAGCATCACTAAATCAGCGGGCATGGGAAGCCGACCTGTTAAAGTGGATACCGTAATTCACATATGGGGCAGAAAGTCTGATTGATGTCTCGCCGCCAACCAGACTAGGTAAAAGACCTTGACGATCTGAGCCATACTACTACTGTGGAATGTATCCGGAGATGGTCGAACTTGTCCTGCACGTTCACGCTGGACTCGTTCGGACTCAGTGAGTGCGAAATTCTAACGCGTTGACCATCGAGGGCTCTTTCACTAGTAGCATGTCTGCTCCAACGAAGGGCAGTCTTCACCAACATTGGAGCGCCCTAGGGTGAGTGCCAAGTCATGCATCTGCAGTCCAGAAGGGGATACCGAGGCTCAAGATTGTGATTAGTTATAGGCATTGCGATGTGCGTACTTTGCACGGATGATATGTCTGATTGCTATGATAGATCTTCTCGCCAGTGGCTGAGCCAGGCTTCTTCTGTAGATAATAGCCTGAAGTATTTTACGTAGGTTAGCACCGATTCTTCAGCATTTGAAATTGCACAACCTTCTTGTTCGCATGAGCGAAATATCAAGTGTCTGAGACACGATCACAGCAAAATGTGTTTACCCTGTTTAAACCAATTAACAGGTATGGGCATTGAATACATGCTTCTCAGATGATTTAGGATCCAAAAAAATAGATCAGGGTCATTGAGGAAATTGCGACCGTAAGCCCCAGCACGACTACTACGCGTCGCGTGACCCTGACGCTGCCGCTCAACACGCTCCGAGCGCCATAGCGGGGAAGTCCTCAGCCTGCCGTGAGACCAGCATGAGTAGCAGAAGAACGCCCTGCCCCAATGCACATTTGGGAGCAAATCAATGTCAGCCATCTTGGACGATGTGTCATTCTGGGCCATATCCTGCAACACTCCAGGTTGCTCGCACAGGCGGACATCGGATGTCGTCGATTTTCCTTTCCTGTATCTAGTAAATTGGCAGCAGCAAGAGCCCCTAAATCAGGAACAGTATATGAGATGAATCACATTACAGTGAACTTGCGTCCGGCTGCGACTTCTACACCGGTGGCCCATTGGTGGGTCTTGCGACACGGAAGGAAAGGTGCTACCGTGTGAACTGTGCGACTCCGTTCGAGTAGCGCGAACAGTCTTCCCCGAACTGCGAGTGTTGAAACTGACTGCGAAACGATCGACGAGACCCTCAATTCGGGAGTGCCGTGCATGGCGTTGCGAGCCTTCTCAAGCGGATCGGCTGGAGCGGCGGGGAGGATAAATTGTTTCGACCTGGACACGCGCTCAGGTTTGGATTGCGAAATTATTCAAAGTCAGGACTGACACCATGAAAGAACCCGCGAGGCAATCTGCCTGGTTTGGTCGTGACTGTTAGCGTAGAACAATCTCCTGTGGAAGCGCACATCTTGTATGGATGGGCCGGTGTAATGGTTAATCTGTAGGTTACTTGAAGTCAATATGTATGCGGGTGTATCTGAGGGATGAAATAATCATGTGAGCGGGTTGTATGACGGGTCAGCATGGCATGGCATGACCAGGGAATTTGCGCACTGGTTTGGACTCCCTTTTTTTTGAGGAACTGGACGAAATTATCGTCACAGTCAATCTCCTCAGGAAAAGCCATGCAGTTGACGACCTCGGGGTGCTTGAATGGCTCCCCGGTTGATTCGAACGTTGTCATAGAAAAGAACCGCGTTATTTTGTCAATTGAGATGGTGGCGAATTTGGGGCTATTATAGTCAAGAGCAATGAGGTGAGAGAAAAGCTTCCGGTCAAACTGATTGATGAGGCCACCGGTGGGCCGTGGCAGCATCTGAGATTCGAATGTCGTTGTTTCCGCTGACGGAACTCGCAGACCATGTGTTCGACTCAGATTTGGAGCGAATGCGACTGCGTACATATGCCAGCTGTTCTATTGTGAGTGGAAATTCTAGAATTCAGCTTTCTTGCAAGGTGTGGGTAGGCAAACTTCTATATTACGTAAGTGCTTATGAATGCAAGTGCCAGTGTCAATGTGGATATCTCAGCTAGCATCATGGTATGTATCGCGGTTTCCCCAAACCTATTTCTCTCTAAGCCTATTTCGGCCTCCATCAATCTTCAGTACCGCGATAGAACCTTCATGCCCCTACCCGACAGATGTCCACTGCCCCCCGTGCTACACCACTGCCACTTGACGTGTCGGGTACGTGCTCCTGGAAAGCAATTGTATGCCAGTTCCTGCATCGGAGTTGGCCACAAACTTGGCGTTATATTCCCGAACATTCAGGACGAGGCGTGGTCCCAGTACACATATCTGCAGGATCTGGAGGATTTCAAGAGCGCCAGCATAAATCTCGGTCCCCGCAGAATATGAGTTCTATAGAAATGATGAGGAGTGATCAGATGCTAGATGTCAATTACAGAGCGTACAGATATATTGGGAGAGAACAAGCCGATGGTCAAGCAAGCAGCAGCAATGAACCTAGCACGTGCAGAACTGAGCGCAAAATATAATCAGATTAATTACAAGCTCACGCGGCAAAGTATAGCATCTGGGTTTTCACTAGCGCCGAGAGACGGCCCTCGATGGTCCATCGTTTGAGTTCACGAATTTGTTTGACCACGATCCAGACTACAAGAAACAGTGCTAGGAGCTCCCATACAGTGGCGAGTATCCAAGACACGGGTGTCAGAACGCGGGCTGGTCCAGTAACATTGCATAGATACGTTCCGGAGAGCATGACCTCCTCTTGCATTTATCCATGAGCTTGATGCGCTTGAGTTCTTCATTCAGAGGTAAAGCTTACCTCCTGACATATAGCTACTTTCTTGTATCACAATGATCAGTCCGCAGGCGATCATAATCACCAGAAAGCTTGTAACGAGGAAGGTGAGCATTTTTCTGGATTGCTGATACATGGCATGTAACCGAGCGACGATGACCACTTGCATGGTATTTCAGTCAAGTCGATATCCCTGAAAACTGAGTAGCTCACCGTTCAACAGGCCATTTGCGACAAAAGCCACCCATAATTGTGAAAAAGCAATAAACGTGCCTGAAGGGTCAATTAGAGATGGGAGTCGATGCTTCGAATGACTCACAGCTGTTTCAGTCGTCAGATTCAACAATTTGGTCGAGAATCTCACCCACCCCTCCATGGGAGTACAATTAGTTGGACAGGAAGGGCAAGCATCGGTGCAGAATACTCACTGTATCGGTCATCGAGAATGATGGGAGACTCGCTGCATGCCAAAAGTAGTCAGAGGAACTACCGTAGTGTGTACGTGAATATGCTTACATAGAAGGTTCATGCTGATTGTGAGACATGGCTTATTAGCACACCGTCAACTGGTCAACCAAGCAGACATACACAGAGTATAATGCTCCAGCGAAGCGCAGCTAGAATATTTTGAAATCAGTGCAACTTGCCAACTGTGTTTAACATAAGCTACGTACGCTGAGATATACCACGGTCATGAGGGACCAGCGTTGCCTCTGCCCCAAATTAATTCATGTGGTTCTGATAAAGGACTCTGCCCACCCAGACCAGTTCAAACTATAAAACCATTCATGGTGAGGTGGATGCTGCGGTAATAACATCGACTCACCTCTTGTCCGAATATCAAGGCTGGAGAATACCATAAGGACATCAATAATTATCTCGATAAGTATTGTCTCGCTCACCCGAATCGTATGCCACCGCAGTAGAAGCTGCAACTATGAAGCCACAGCCAGAGGTCGAGTGAGACCTCACAAACATCATTTAACTTGTCCACCACGAACCTATGAAATAGCTGACAATACGATTGTAGTTGATGAGCGCCCACACACTGGGATCATTTATGACTACGGTCATATTCAAGGGATTAATTGATATTGGTGTCAGTGAGTGGCGAGCCTGATGCATTGATGGATGTATAACGATAACGTTCGTGCTTGATATACTACTGCTACAGTGCCTTTGATGAATCTCCAAAAACCAAGTAGCAAGCAGAAGTCATTTTCGAGACCATGGGATAGAATCATAGCAGAATTTCATTGTGGATCTGCAAAGCGGTGCCCTACGCACGGATATTGAACACCATTTCGAAAAGCTATTCATGATTTCGGGGATTTGTTTTCAACGCCGTCCTCCACACAGGAATTATGAAAGCCTAGATCACAATCTATCAGCATGACGCTAGACAGAAGAGAAGCCAAAAATGCCATGATGAAGGATAGAATGGATGCACACATGCACACTCCTTAATAACTGATCTCTCCAATGTGCCCTCTGCCTCAAGTCCATTGCTTCATGCAAGCTACTGTATCATCACATTAATGGCGGTTATCTGAATTTCAAATGGAGCATCTCGAAAACGATTCGCCAGCCGAGTCTTCAGCCCAACGAATGCTATTAATACCGAGTGTCAAATTCAGGCGAGCTCATTGTGATAGAGTTGCTTACAAGAGATAATTGATTTACAAAGATGAAACAATCCGGTCCGTCACAGGTTCACCATCATGCATCATGAATCATATCCATGAGCGCTGAGCGCTAGGAGCATCGCATCAGGATTCAGGACAAGCCTAATTCTCATTTGAAAGTCCGCGACGGCTTAGCGCTCAGTTGAACAAACTTTCCTCCTCACAATCAAGTTGAATCAACGGTGTACGATAGAAACACAGCCAACGACGCATAAAACAGGAAACAGTCCACCGACCTCAACGACGTCCTTGGCTAAAACGATATCCTTGCAAAGAGGACGAGAACCTGGTCTCTCACGCGCAAAAAGGGATACTAAACCAAATTCCAGTTAAGTGGAAGAGGTGCGGATGATAATTCAAATACGAACAGCAAGCGATCAGAAAGATAGCAAAGATCGGGAACGACATGAGTTTCAATGCCATGATCGAGGACTGCTATGGCTGTGAAAATCATGGGTCGGGAGGTTGTCAGGAAGATCCGAACGACAGAATACAAGAGCAGCGCACCGCAACAACGATGTATGAGTGAAGGGTGGGATTTGAGAGGTTCGTACAAACTCAGAGACCTTCGTGATCCTTTTATCCATCACTGATCCTTAATGACAGCAGAACGAGGGAGGTTACCTTGTACACTAGACGATTATTTTTCAAGGACTAATGAACTGATGATACTTGAAGGAAGATCAAACGTTCGTCAGCCCCGGGGATTCGCGACACTTTCTGCCTTGAGCATGTGGAACAACAGCCTAGCACATCAACGACAACATTGCACCTGGCACCGTGCCCTGTCTCGAAACGCTGTTAATTTGGCAGAACTACTGAGGCGGTCACGTACATGCCCGGCTAAGAATAGTGTTGACTAGATAGTATTGTCCTACATAGAGTATTACTCTCAATGGACATAAAATTGGATTTTTTTAAAAAAAAGAAAAAAAAAGAATAGTGTTGCTGTGTTAAATTATCATCAGTCATGATACCATCGCTCTGCTCCCAGTAATTAGCTTCGAGAGGTTTTTTTGTTGAAGCCCTTAAAAGGATGGAATCATCATCATCCACTTGATCATCATTTACCTCGGGAAGATCCGCTCAAGGAAGGGCGTAATGTGCGGGGGTTTCGCCATGGTCGTGCATCATCTGATGATCGCCGGTGACGAATTACGATTCTTTGTGAACGGAATTGAAATTGGTGACCGATGATCCAATAGCGTTTGGTGCGATGCGCTGCGCAATGTTCGAAAGAACAATAACAAAGTGGTGACCCGACCTGAGAAAAATGCGAGCAAATGAAGCCAAGAGAGTTCAACGAACTGCCAGACTGGTCTGTGAGGCCTAGGATTGGTCACGTATTTAAAAATCACACCAGCCCCCATTATGGCTGTCAGGATTGCAAGCTCGCCAGCAGTATCGATATCTTTAGATCTCTTTCTCCTGCTCAGACCCACCTCTTCTAAAGTCAGGCCTTTAATCGGGGCTCAGTTAGAAAAACGTTGTCCATAGGATCAATGCATATTCAAGCTTCAGTAGCGGTTCTCCCCTACTCTTCACTCGTGTATGCCGCCGGTGGCGAATCGTTGCACAATCAACGCCAGGGATCTGGCTGCGCATCCAGATTGAGGTTCCCTTACAAGTACCTAAACTATTGAAGCCATTCCTCTACTCCAGTTGTAGCTCGCCTGCTCTGGTAGTCTCGTCAGGCCTACCCGCTTACTCGCAGTCCACCGTAGAAACAAAGGCAGACAGCCACTCCTCCTTGCTTACCACAGTGGCGTGGGTGCCTCCATGGGATGCATATATGTTTAGCCGAGTTCGTTGTTCGCTTCACGTCTCAAAAATATGCCTTCAACTGCAAGCCAACTAGAACGAAGTCTAAGAAGACTTCAGGTGAGGGTCTGCATAGCATGTATATATTTGGTGCTTACCGTCCTTTGGTTTTTCCCTAAGATTCCCGAATCAAAAACAACGTCTAACTCGGAGCAAATTGAATGGGTGTCCGCTAAACGCAGCTTAGGCAGACCTCAGCTCGCTCTCGCAAGGCCTCCCCGGGCTCCAGGTGGCTATCGTCAGTTTTTCGGTTTCCCCATTACGATGAAAGAAGTTGGGGACCTGGGCACCATCGCTTTCAACCGCATTCGACCAGGCGTGGACGCCGACCGCTGGTTCATGACAATGAACGCCCCTGTCTTCCTCGAACAAGCTCTCGGTCTTTCCTTTTGCACCGTTGCACGTGGCCAGCTGGTCGGAGAATCAGTGAATGTCGCACCAGAGTGCGTAGAGGTGTCTTCGTCAACTGTGCTGTTGCTCGTGGTGTGGAGGGATACGGATGCCGATGATGACTGTCCCACCCCAGGTCAAGTGCGTGCCTTGGAGAGGAACATCCACCGCTCACCGGGATGGTGGGTGGAACACCGAGTACGTATCCATGTGCCTTTCAAAAAACGGTCCCGCTAAATCTATTGCTTGCTTTTTAGCAATTTAGATGAACGTCCCGCTGTCTGAAGTCCTCCCTTCTGTACTAGTCACTCCACTTCAATATAGAGGTCGAGACCCGACAAACACACGTACACCACAAGATGTCTTACCAATGGTAGCTGCATCCTACGAGTTGGACACTAGTGCTCCGAGTCTATTCTTGAGGAGTCATAGGATATCTTGCATACTGTGATGTGAGTTCGGGATAGCGGTTAGCTCGATGTTCATTCATCTGCGTCCGTTGGGTTCCTTGCGATTGGTAGTTTTGATATACGGATGGATGCCATATTGACATTTCTCAGCGACTTGTCCTAGGTACCCTCTTTGCATGTTTCGAAATGTACCGCGTTGATACCTCATTGCTGCGGTGGTGGGCGTCGGATAATACATCAGATCGAGGATGGTGGATGAGGTGAACCTCACTGTGCTATAACTACAAGAAGGTTTACATCACATCTACTTAATTCTATTTTTCTCCCTGCAACCCGTCCTTCACTCAAATCGTCTCACCAAGAAGATTAAAACAAGATGCCGCTATTACACATGCCACTCGCCTTCGAGAGCAATTCAATAAAACAAGGGAATCAAGCACACATCGCATCGCATCCCGACCTCCTGCCTCAACAACACCAATCACGGTCCAACACCCCACACCTCCAACCCAACGCACTCAAAGCTCACATCCTTCTTAAGCCCCTGACTCCCACCATCCCCACGTGAACACAGAACAGTATTATCAAACGTAGGGCATGGTGCTGAGGACCCGTCGAGGAGAGAGGCGTCGAGGTATAGACCGTAATGTCCGTCTCTGCGCACGTGTGTCAGCCATACGATTGAGAGGACCGAGAAAGTGAACAAGATAAAAAGTAAAGAAAAGCTTACGAACCCGCCACCGAAAGATATAAACCCAGGCTCACAAAGCGCAACATAATCATTCCTCCCAGTCCATTTATAAACATCCAGCGTCCCCTCTGAATCTTCTAGTCCATTCAACGAGTCTTCGCTTGAGGGTGATGGACGGTGGTATTTCCAGAGGAACCTGTGAGAAAATGAGTTCCTAGGACCTAGGGGGGTACAAGGAAACTCACGACTCGCCACTCCCGTAATATCCTCCTCTTTCCAACCATAATCCCTCACCCATCCACGCTCCGAAAACGGCATCTCGGGCGTCTTTCACTACGACGAGTGCGCCTTTTGTTGAGCCGGGCGTCGAGGGCAATTTGGGTTCGCATCTGGAATAGAGTGTGTTGAGTGAGATACCGTGTTGGTCGAGTGAGTATAGGAGGGTCCATGTTCGTGGGAGACGAGTGAGCGCTGGGAGGTGAGGACGGATCTACAAGTATGTATCAGTGCTGACTGTATGCGCTGAAAAAAAGGATACGCACGAGATTTGCGACAGTCTCGCTTAGTACTGCAACTGTGCCCTCTCTCCTTCCAACAAGATTAAGACCCTTCACCTTCTTCCCTTTTCCCAACACGCCCTTCACTTCACTCATCTCCTCGTCTTGGAGCGCATCAGAAAACCCCTTATCCCAGGACCGATCGCCCACGAAACCAGGGGCCCCAGATGGGGGAATATAAGGGTGAGAACCAAAAGGGGTGCCACGCGTGATACCATTCGTCTGATGCGGGACATGAATAGCCGCCGAGTGAGGCATGATACTAGGCGCTGAATTTACCAGGGTTGAGCTAGAAGACACTGTGGATTGTCTAGATCGGGCAGATGGCAGGAACGAGGAGACCCAGCTTGAGGAAATGCGGGGTAATGTGGTGTGTGCTGGAGGTGTGGCTGGGGAAGAGGGGAAGGGCAATGAGGAGTTTGATGTAGGAGGTGTGTGTGCGGATGGAGGGGAGGCGGTTCTGCTGAGACGGGGAGGAAGAGGCGTGCGTATGTTTACAGGGGAAGGCTGAGAAGTTACGCTCGCAGCGAGCACGGGCAACTTGTGTAGTGGTGGAGAAGGAGGCTTGATATCTGCGTCGATTAAGTTCCCAGTTTGTGGTATCGGAAGCGGTGATTGTATAACGATGCTCCGTTGAGGCGAAGTTGGTCGATCTTCAGATGGAGGAGGCAATGGAGGTTCGCTATGCGCTTGGAGGAAATACAAAGGATCGTCTTCATGCTGCAATAGCTCATCAAGAAGCACCCGTCTATTGTGCTCAGAAGCAGTCTTTGCGCTTGACGTGAACTGATCAAAGTAATGCAAGCTCGTGTTCCCAAGTCCTCGCGATTTCCCAGCAGAAACAGACGATTCGACCGCTGGAAAGTCGAATGAAAGTGGGTCCTGAGCAGCAGGCACCGATACAAAGGCACCGAAATCGGAGTCTGCACTGACTGTGCGAATCCTGTGGTGCTGTGGGCGCGTCGTCGTCGTCGTCGGTGGCTGATCGCGAAAGACAGGTGTTGGAGTTGCTGGGGGTGTTGCAGGAGCGAACAACGTGGCGAAACGGTCGATTTCAGCTGCATCGAGCTGGTTAATGCGTGAGGAAACTGGCTGAGGATGTGCGATTGGCTTATGGGATGGCCTTCGTGTGTAGTCGTGAGATGGGAGAGGGATAAGGGGTTGGGTAGTCATTGTCATGTCGTTATATGATGGTGTTCTGAAACTCTCTCTGTGGGTCAAAGCGTTCAGAAAAAAATGATAGGGTCATACATGCAAGGTTATAACATGAGGTGCAAGATAGCTATGACCTTTGGAGCTGCAGCAGCTGACGATTAGTGAATATGAGACTCGGCTTATGGGTACAGATGGTGGGTAGGTAGCTAGTTCATGAACTGTCTTCTAGGGGTGATGGCCAGCTGGTTGTGCGCAGTAGACTGACCTGCTCAAAAAGTATGCAGGACAAGATAAAATTGAGCTCTGTGCATGCACATTGTCATGAGGTGCTGCATTGGATGAATGAGGCCTACTGCTCACAGAATACAAGTAAGGTGAACGATAGCGAACTTCTCAGGTGTTTACTCCCGGTAATCGCAGAACCAGGACGCACAAGATTTACAAGGATTTTAGGAGATAATGAAAAGAAAGGTCGTCGTTGAGTGCAACGTTGAAGAAGGTGTTGAGTACGTAACGTTTAAGTAACTACCTGATACGGAGCACGTTCGCAGCAAGTTTACAGCGCACTAATCATCATCCTGGCGTTGGCGAATCATGAATCACTCCATACTATATAGTATATTGTTCAGTAAGGACCGTGTTCCTTCGTCTATGATATGTCTAGTTAACAAATCAATCCCCTATTCAGGGGATTATCCAGCTTGGCAGATACTACTAGGTGAGGCTATTAAAGGCACGGTCATATCTAGACAGTACGCTGAGACTGATACGCCCACAGCTGTACTAACAGATCTCCATAACTGACACAAGTCAAACATCTGCTTCAAGGATTCTGCGCAACTTCCTTTGACATTAACAAGGACACCTGTTCCATGCCTGATAACAACAAGGCACAAGCAGCGTCCCTATACTCAACCATCGATGTTCTGCCCATCCAAGCGCGGACGAAAAAACCTGCAATCAAACCTCCATGTCGCATCCAATATCCACACCAACCATCCTTTCCTAAAAACCAAAACCCTCTGCTCAACATGCTCACCCTTCAACATCCCCACGTCCTCTACAATGGCATCCGAAAAGACCACGCAATCCCCGGCGGTAGACATCCTTCACAAGTCCAACCAATCCGGATTGTGCACCTTTGTAGCTATCATCATCCGCAACGCTTTAAACCCAGGTAAACAGTCTAGTATGGATATCGGCATCACTGGGATCACCCGCGTGTCATACACGAGAGCGTGCGGGTACGCGCATATTCCGGATGATATCTCGTCCGTACTCAGGGATATCTGTCATCGGCTATACATGCAAACCCCTGATAGACCACGAGATGTGACCTCCGCTATGATCGCCACGCAGTCGAACTTATTGCTCGATATTCACATCAACCTCCCCTGGGCATAGCACATCTTCAAGTACGCCGATGTAGGCGGGTTCACGTTGGTGTGCCCCTGGTAAAGTGTTCCAGTTCAGAATGGTTCTGGAGCTCGCGTTGGTGTGGCAGTCCATGCCCAATGCACCTCGTATACGTCGGGTGCCTGTGGATGGAAATCGGAAGCAGTGGCCGTCCTGGCCGTGTGCTGTGTGACGGGGCGCTGTTCAATACAGTGAGGTAAGCGTATTCGTCGAGATACAGGGAGGGGGTATTTCTCCCTGGATTACGCAGTTACTGGTGGAACAGTGGCACGTCGTAAATAACGATGGTCACGTTGTTCGTCAGGACGTTCGACGTACTGGCAGCCAACTCAGCCACATTTCAACAAGAATTTGTGCATCTACGAAACATGGCTTAGTGAGATTGCTCAAGTTTTTTTCCATATCTATTAGATGTATCTATAGACCTAACTACAGAGTATCAAGGCGTATCAAATGTTAATTTAATGAGTGATTGCCAAGTGTGCCAAGGAATGGTGGTGTGTCAACCAGTGGTTATACTGTAGCGGGAATAAGTATACGTCTCTGCCAACCCTCAAGTTCTACTACCTAGTAGGTTCTGCCTATGTAGATTCTCGCCCTGCGAGAAGAATGTTCGAGTCCTGCCCACAACGCAATGTTCAGGGTAGAAATGCGAGCCGTCTTCAATGTCCCCACCTCAAAAATATTCTCATTGACAAATCTTGTATAACCCCGCACGCATGATGTCTATGTCTGTCAGTGAATGCAGTGATCTCGGACTCTTACTGACCCTGTCGGAGGCAATGAGGGGCTTTGATAGTTAGTACTAGTCACGTCGCGAACCACGTTACGGTCGGACTGTCCGTATAACCGTGCGTGAACAAAGTTCACAATATCTTAGGAAGATGTGAGGAATGATTCATTGTATTTTCCGTAAGATAGGTTCTTCCTACGTCGCGATGACGTTCTGCCAGAACAGTATTCAGCACATAAAAGCAAGCCATCTTCCTACCGTTCTCTTCAGAATTATCTGATCCCATATCACATCCTTACAAACAATGCCGTTTCTGCTTCGTCCTGACCGTTATTGCTGCTTTGACAGGGCAATATCTGCCAGTCCCGTTGACAATGAGAGTGACCCTGACAGCAGTTATGTTTGTCCCATCTTTTGCAACCATTCAAAGTGCTGCAAAGGAGAAAAATGCGTGTTGTCAAACGCCTGGGCTCAGGGTACGGAAGTGAGTATGAGAAGCTTGCATCCTGGATTAAACCACATGACTCACCGGCGTGGTAGGAAGACTTCTGGGTATGTGTGAAGTCAAACTGGGGGCTACCGTGAGTCGTGTTTCTGCTTTCGCATCGCTGCAGTGTGGTTGATGACATGACGCGTGACTTACTAGTGATTTCTTGCCGAATTGATCAATGTGCTTGCTTCTGAACAAATTTCACTGCCATTCGAGCAATGGATATCTTAAAATAGAGGAAATCTCAAACAAGTACTTGGATACATAGCATATGACTGAAGTGCTCACAACGCAGTTTTGTAGTCTCATTGTAAGCTTGAACCTAGGAGCCCTCGATGACACCATGACTACTCCTCCTGTCATAGGCGCTGTTTACATGGATGCATTTTTGGTCTGCACTGAGCCGCTGGGGTTTATCACGACCCCATTAGATGGTGGAAAATTGTTGTCAAATTGTGAAAGCTCGAGATCTGAAGAAGAACGAAAATTTTGTTCACCCGCCGCCAAAAGATATAAACCCAGGTTCGCAGAGCGCTACATAATCATCCCTCCCTGTCCATTTGTACACATCCAGTGTACTCTCTTCTAGCCCATCCCCGATGCTTGAGAAACGGTCACGATGGGGTCTCCAGAAGAAAATGATCAGCGGAAATGAGCTGAGTTCCAAGGACGCAGATGGAGACGCCAGGAAACTCACGATTCGCCACTAGTACTCCCATATTATCCTCCTCTTTCAAGTTTCCGACCACTACCCCTCCCCAATCCACCCAAAATCGCATCGCTTGTGTCTCTTCTCAGGTGTTTACTCGCAGTAATCGCAGGACCAGGACGCACAAGATTTACAAGGATTTTAGGAGATAATGAAAAGAAAGGTCGTCGTTGAGTGCAACGTTGAAGCAGGTGTTGAGTACGTACAGTCATTTCCGAAAGTCTTGACTCACGTGTTCGAAATGGTTCAAAAATAGTGAAAATGTCGAAAATTCAAATAAATCAGTTTCGAGCTGTATATACGCCTCTGCACGCCGTCAGACACATCATATTGCACAAATTCTCACTCAAACTCACTATGGTCTACCAGAAGATCAGTCCTGACCGAAAAGAACGAGCTCTGTACCTGCTTTTGGAGGAAGGATGGGAGATCGAGCGCATTGCTGCTGCTTTTGGAGTGTCGTCAAGAAGTATAGAGCGGTGGAAGGCAAATTATAATGAAAATGGATGTGTTAACCCTCACAAACCAATCATGGGCCGCCCTCGCTTGCTGGATCAAATCATGAAGGACGAGATCTGCGAGCTGCTGGCTGAAAACCCGTCACTGCTACTTGACGAGATCGGCGAATGGCTCGCCATATATCATGATCAGCCAATATCCACATCAGCTCTCTACCGCAACCTTGGGGACCTTGGACTCACCTACAAACGCTTGAAAAGGATAGCGGCCGAACGCGATGACGATTTCCGAGCTGATTGGTTGCACAACATGACAGCCAACTATACAGCTGAGCAGCTCGTGTTCCTGGACGAGTCAAGCAAAGATGACCGCACCGTACTCCCTAGATATGGTTGGTCTCTCAGTGGACAATACCCCATTGACAGTGTCCGCTTAAACAGGGGCATTCGATACAGTGTGTTGCCAGCTCTCACTATTGACGGCTATCTGACTGTTCGAGTCATTGAGGGATCAATAGATGGGGCAGAGTTCTACAATTTCGTCGTTAATGATGTAGCAAGTGCATTCTTTTCATTGTCTGAAATTTCACTGATCAAATCTGCTGTAGTTGCCCAATATGAACGCATTTCCTGGCCCCAACAGTGTGATTGTCCTTGACAACTGTTCCACTCATAAGAGTGATGCCTTACGAGAAGTTGTTGAGGCATCTAGTTTGCTTAATGCTACTTTGCTTTGCCTGCAAGTGTCTGACACATTCATAGGTTGCTTACTTATTTTTCTACCGCCATACTCTCCGGACTTCAATCCGATCGAGGAGAGCTTCAGTTGCTGTACGTTTGGACATAATTCATTTTATTCAGTCGCTCACTTTCTCTACAGTGAAGAAGTGGCTTCGACAGCATTGGAGAGATCACCAACACAGCGAATTCCCCGAGCAGGAACTTCGTGAAGCTTGCTTCAAGGCTGTAAATGCCGAAAATGCTCGAGGCTGGTATAGACATAGCGGTTATCTGTAGTGTAGGCTGTGGAATAGAGTGAATGATCATATGAATACCATCAACAGACTCTTCATCAGAGTGTTGCGAATGAGAGGCATTCTCCTCGTCGGAGCATTCAGTTACTGTATTAGACATAATCTAATGTTCAAAAGAGTGACAGTTATGCTTTTCTGCTCGACTTTGAAGGAGAGTGGTGCAAGTTTGCTGAATTTTCGATTTATTTGAATTTTCGACATTTTCACTATTTTTGAACCATTTCGAACACGTGAGTCAAGACTTTCGGAAATGACTGTAATGTTTAAGTAACTGCCTGATACGGAGCATGTTCGCAGCAAGTGTACAGCGCACTAATGATCATCCTGGCGTTTGCGAATCACAAATCACTCCATAGTATATTGTTCAGTAAGGACCGTGTTCCTTCGTCTATGATATGTCTAGCTAATAAATTAATCCCCTAAACAGGGGATTATCAAGCTTGTCAGATACTATAGGTGAGGTTATTAAAGGTACGGTCATATCTAGACAATGCGCTGAGACTGATACGCCCACAGCTGTACTGACAGATCTCCATAATTGCGTTCCTTGTTTCAAATGACACAAGTCAAAAACCTGCCTCGAGGATTCTGTGCAACTTCCCTTGACGTTAACAAGGACACCCGTTCCATGCCTGATAACAACAGGGCACAAGCAGCATCCCTATATTCAGCCCTCGATGTTCTGCCCATCAAAGCGTGGACGAAAAACCTGCACTCAAACCTCTATCTCGCATCCCACATCCACACTAACCACCCTTTCCTAAAAAACCAAAACCCTCTGCTCAACATGCTCACCCTTCAACATCCCCGCGTCCTCTACAATGGCATCCGAAAAGACCACGCAATCCCCGGCGGTAGACATCCTTCACAAGTCCAACCAATCCGGATTGTGCACCTTTGTAGTTATCATCATCCGCAACGCTTAAAACCCAGATAAACAGTCTAGTATGGATATCGGCATCACTGGGATCACCCGCGTGTCGTACACGAGAGCGTGCGGGTACGCGCACATTCCGGATGATATCTCACCCGTACTCAGGGATATCTATCCTCAGCTATACATGCAAACCCCTGATAGATCACGAGATGTGACCTCCGCTATGATCGCCGCGCAGTCGAACTTATTGCTTGATATTCACCGGAGAGCGTATCAACCTCCCCTGGGCATAGCACATCTTCAAGTACGCCGGTGTAGGCGGGTTCACGTTCGTGTGCCCCTGGTAGAGTGTTTCGGTTCAGAATGGCTCTGGAGCTCGCGTTGGTGTGGCAGCCCATGCGCAATGCACCTCGTATGCGTCGGGTGCCTGTGGATGGAAATCGGAAGCAGTGGCCGTCCTGGCCGTGTGCTGTGTGACGGGGCACTGTTCAATATAAGGTAAGCGTGTTCGTCGAGATACAGGGAGGGGGCATTTCTCCCTAGATTACGCAGTTGCTGGTGGAACAGTGGCACGTCGTAAATAACGATGGCCACATTGTTTGTCAGGACGTTCGACGTACTGCAGCCAACTCAGGTTCATACGTCACGCCGAAAGGTGATATTGACATATAACAACTTACGATACACAATTCTCTTCCATAGCTCTTAATTATACAGCAGTCCCTCTCGCCATCCAACATAGCCGTACGACTTTTCATCCTAATAAACTACTTACATATCACAACGGCCGTGCTAAACGCTACGCAATTCAACTGAACCAAGTGAGACTTGTCCTGACAGACAGGCCTGCAGGGCTGAACACATCAGCCCGAATCTTAGACTTTAGTTACGTGGGCTGGAGTTCTTGGTTCAGTAACTTGAACTGGCGCACATTGAACATGTCGCCTCGGCCAGTCGGTATGCTCCCTGTGACAAGGAGCAGTAGGCACTTTAAAATAAAGGGGACAATCGGTTGCCAACGATTCACGATCAAAAACAACCTTATGGGGTGGCGGTAATAAGTATGCGTCTCCATCAACTTAGGCTGTGTTGATTTTTATGATGTGTTCATCCGCCGACCTTCAAGTTCTACTACCTAATAGGTTCTGCCTATGTAGATTCTCGCCCTGCGAGAAGAATGTTCGAGTCCTGCCCACAACGCAATGTTCAGGGTAGAAATGCGAGCCGTCTTCAATGTCCCCACCTCAAAAATATTCTCATTGACAAATCTTGTATAACCCCACACGCATGATGTCTATGTCTGTCAGTGAATGCAGTGATCTCGGACTCTTACTGACCCTGTCGGAGGCAATGAGGGGCTTTGATAGTTAGTACTAGTCACGTCGCGAACCACGTTACGGTCGGACTGTCCGTATAACCGTGCGTGAACAAAGTTCACAATATCTTAGGAAGATGTGAGGAATGATTCATTGTATTTTCCGTAAGATAGGTTCTTCCTACGTCGCGATGAAGTTCTGCCAGAACAGTATTCAGCACATAAAAGCAAGCCATCTTCCTACCGTTCTCTTCAGAATTATCTGATCCCATATCACATCCTTACAAACAATGCGTTTCTGCTTCGTCCTGACCGTTATTGCTGCTTTGACAGGGTCAATATCTGCCAGTCCCGTTGACAACGAGAGTGACCCTGACAGCGGTCGTATTTGTCCCGAATTTTGCAACACTGAAACCTGCTGCAAAGGAGAAAAATGCATTTTGTCAGATGCCTGGAGTGATGGTATAGAAGTGAGTATGAGAAGCTTGTATCCTGGATTTAACCACATGATTCACCGGCATGGTAGGAAGACTTCTGGATATGTGCGCAGTCGCACTGGCAGTGAGTCGTGTTTCTGCTTTCGCATCGTTGCAGTGTGGTTGATGACACGACGCGTGACTTACTAGTGATTTCTTGCCTCGGAGTTGATCAATGTGCTTGCTTCTGAACAAATTTCACTGCCATTCGAGCAATGGATATCTTAAAATAGAGGAAATCTCAAACAAGTACTTGGACACATAGCATATGACTGAAGTGCTCACAACGCAGTTTTGTAGTTTCGTTGTAAGCTTGAACTCAGGAGCCCTCGATGACACCATGACTACTCCTCCCGTCATAGGCGCTGTTTACTGGGCTTCATGGATGCATTTTTGGTCTGCACTGAGCCGCTGGGGTTTATCACGACCCCATTAGATGGTGGAAAATCTTTGTCGAATTGCGAAAGCTCGAGATCCGAAGAACGGAATAAATTGCTCACCCGCCGCCAAAGATATAAACCCAGGTTCGCAGAGCGCTACATAATCATCCCTCACTGTCCATTTGTACACATCCAGTGTACTCTCTTCTAGCCCATCCCCGATGCTTGAGAGACGGTCACGATGGGGTCTCCAGAAGAAAATGATCAGCGGAAATGAGCTGAGCTCCAAGGACGCAGATGGAGACGCCAGGAAACTCACGATTCGCCACTAGTACTCCCATATTATTCTCCTCTTTCAAGTTTCCGACCACAACCCCTCCCTAATCTATGCATCCAAAATCGCATCTCTTGTGTCTTTCACGACAACAAGAGTTCTTTCTCTTTTTTGTCGCTTATCGAGGGTAACTTGGGTTCACATCTGGAATACAGTGTATTCAGCGAGATAAAATAATATGCTGGTCGAGCGAGCACAGTAGGGTCGTTCTCTGCGTCGTTAGCGGTGGCTGATTACGAAAGACAGGTATTGTTGCAGGTGCGAACAACATAGCGAACCGGTCGATATCAGCTGATATCAGCTACAACTAGCTGAATCCTTAATACGCGAGGACACCGGTTGAGGACTCGAATGTACGATTGACCTGTGGGACAGCCGTCGTGTGTAGTCATGGTCCAATAAGGGGTTGGGTGGTCATCGTCATATCGTTATGATGGTGTTACCTAACTCCTTCCGCGTCTCTGGGTCTCAATGCGGTTACGGCGCTTGTTAATACTATGACGAGGGGTTTGAGGTGGCTGGCGGCTTCATGGTGAGGCGTGTCGGTTCGGGATGCCCCTCATGAACCTGGAAGTGAGAACATAGTATTGACTGTGTACTTATCGACCTGCAATACTCAACATTCAACATCCTAAGGTAGCGGGACATATGCATCTCCGTCAACGCAGGCTGTGTTTATTTTATGGTTTGTTCATCCGCCGACCCTCAAGTTCTACTAGCTAATAGGTTCTGCCTATATAGATTCTCGCCACGTGAAGTCCTGCCCACAACACAATTTTCAGAGTATAAATGCGAGCCATCTTCAACGCCCCCCACCTCAGAAATATTGTCAACTCTCGTATAAGCTCGCACACACGGTGTACCATGTCTGTCAGTGCATGCAGTGATCTCAAATCAGACTCTTACTGATCCTGTCGGAAGTAATAAGGGGGTTTGGTAGTCAGTACTGGTAGTTCGCGAACCACGTTACGGTCCGACTGTCCTTATAACCGTGCATGAACAAAGTTCACAAGATCTTGGGAAGATATGAGGAAGGATCAATTATATTTTCCATAAGATAGGTTCTTCCTATATCGCCATAAAATTCTGCCATAACAATATCCAGCACATAAAAGCAAGCCATCTTCCTACCGCTCCCTTCAGATTTATCTGATTCCATACCACATCCTTACAAACGATGCGTCTCTACTCCGTCCTCCCGGTTGTTGCTGTTTTGACAGCGTCAATATCTGCCAGTCCCATTGACAGCCGCAGCGACGCTGACACCAGCAACGCTTGTCGCCCCTATTGCAACTGGGATCCCTGCTGCAAGGGAGAAACATGCATCTTGTCAGGCGCTGTGAGTACAGGTGGCGAAGTGAGTACGAGTAGTTCGCGTCCTGGATTTAACCGTGACTCACCGGCTTGGTAGCCAATTTGGATATGTGCGAAAAACTGGTGACTGGCATATCGCGACAGTGAACTACAGTGAGCCATGTTTCTACTTTCGCATCGGTACAGTATGTTGAGAGCACGACGCGTGACTTACTAGTGGTTTCTTGCCGAGTTGATCAATGCGCATGCTTCTGAACAAATTTAACTGCCGCTTGAGCAATGGATATCTTGGAATAGAGTGAATCTCAAACAAGTACTTCAATACATAGCATATGACTGAAATACTTGCAATGCAGTTTTGTAATCTCGTTGTAAGATTGAACCTAGAAGTCCTCATGACAGTGTCAGGTGGGTACGATCATAGACAGCACGCTGCAACTGATACACTCATAACTATACTGGCACTGAAGTGTGACGAATCTCCATAAGTCACCACGTTCCTTGTTTCTGTTTCAAGATACAAATTCCGGTCAGTGGCACCTGCCTCGAGGAATCAGAATGCTGCGTGACCTCCCCTGTCAAGCCCAAGGTCCAAGGAGATCTATCCCATTCCCAATATCATCGGCTGTATATCCACACATCCCAGACCACGAGGTGTAACCGTAACCGCTGCCCATGATGATTTTTGCCCAAAGAAACCTAGTCACAACCTACTGTTCGACGAGGAGCTCCTCGACGACGCCCCCAAAGTGAGGATTCGAAAGAGAATAGCTTCATGGGAGGAGAGGAGGGTCGAAGGAATGTGGACGGATATAGATAGCGCCTTGGAAAAAATGGATCTAGCTGTGAAACCGAGCATGGGGAGAAATGTGAGGACCGAGGAGGTGTGGTAGCTAAGCGGAGACGATGGGGAGGTTCTTCCAAAAAGCGGAATAATAAGAGTCGTGGATATATCGCATGCCTAGTCCCCCCGCTCCTCCATCATGCCTGTTCGTAGCCAGCTATCTCCAGGAGGTACAGGGGAAATTTCAGTATACGAACCAGTGGCAAAAGTAAATCAGAACAACACAGCGCACCTCGCGTTCTGGACATATCACTCCCAGGCTCCTTTTGAGACACCATAGACTTGTTCGTCAGAGGGCGAGGGACCTGTGGTCCTGGATCGATGCGCTCCATATCGTGCAAACCTCCCCAAGACAAAGACAAATAGTGGAGATGCGTTTGAAGCTCAGCGCTCATCCACCAGCTAGGCAGTTCGGGGCACAATCTTCGCTGAAATGCACATCCCCTCGAGAGATCAGAAACCCACACCAACACGACCCGTTCCAAAATCGAGGCCTTCACTAGGCAATCCCGCTTCTAGTCTTTGCGCGGTGCATATATGGAGCATCATCGATAAGTATACGCAAGGAGGTTGATAGTGGAATCTGATATCGTGGGTGGTTACGGTTTGTTGATGCTACGACGAAGGATTGAGGTGCCTGGTAGCTTCTGAAAGATTGTGCGACGAGGAAGCACTGGGTAAACGGCATGTCGGACGTATGTTGTATGTTATGGCGGTGCGGGGGATGCAGGGTGAAAAGCTTGGCCATCGACTTTGCTGTCGGGCGTAGTGTGAATCCTGTCAAATGAGTCCAGATCTTGGTTGACCGTGAGTGCGAGTTCATTCTAGCCATTTGCAGAACACTAGGCCAAAAAAATTTCACTACTACTGTGGCTGAGTAAGCTACGGGTCAGACCCAGTAGGGGGTCACCTGGCGTTTTTCTCGCCAACCACAGCAGCTATTGACTTACTGTTTTCACCATCGCATAGAGCGTAGTCGAAAGGTCACTGTCCCAACATTTTGAGCTGAACTGTCAAGAACTTCTCAAGGTTGGTATGAAACAAGTGCTCAAAGTCACGCCCAAAAGTATGATTCCCACGTATCCTAAGCACTGAGACTTCTGACCTCTACTATGCCCTCCCTTCCTCCTTCACAAAAAACTGTATACCTGAATCAATTCGAACCTTGTCTGACAAGATCCCCACCAAGAATAATTGCATGAGCTTGTGGGGTGGGTTTGCTAGCACTGACTGACCCACTATACTGGTTTTGAGCGAAATTGAGACCCTCTGGCAAAATATTCATGGACATACACAACACTTCTCTAAAATTACAAAAACTCGATATTATGATAGCCATGATCATTTTCTATCGTTCCGCGCAGTCCCTTAAATAAGATAGTCTGAAGTAGTGCTAGAAATCAGAAATCAAGGGTAAGTGACCCATTTCCTATTCAGGCACAGTATCGGTTACGGTCTATTCGTGACGAGCCTCCATTTCGTGAGTCACACTTTTGGGCATGGAAACGTGATGGCTTGTCACATGGTGTAACGGTATGTCACGAAATTCACCACGAAAAAGCGTGACTCACGAAATGACGGTCCATCATGAATAGATTGTAAGGGATAGTACATACACAACGGTATCTTAACTTCTATTCTCCGATCAGATATCAATACATCTTCCGGAGATACTATCATTCCAGGTAATCTGCAACTTTTTCAGCAAATCTTTTGTAGCTCGTCAACCACTTCATTTTATCTTCCACGAATTTAGAGGGTTGTAGATTTGTACCACCTCTATATATAGATCTGATTTTTGCTCATTTTTAGGATGTTGTGGTGTGGTGTCGGATGAAAGCTGAGAAAATTCAGGGTCTGACTGCTAATCTGCAAAATATGGTCACATCATGTCACGCCTCAGCGCAGCACCGGCACCCTCAACTTTGACTCTCCACAGCTCTCGATCTGTTGGCATTGAGTTGTCGAACTTGAAGAAGTTGAAGTGGTGTGAAGCTCTGAAAATACTGAACACAGCAATATATTATTATTAAGTATTGTGATTCATGTAGTTATTGTGATTGTACTGGTGATATGGTCCTGAATAGAGCTGACAGCCTGCAACATCATATATCTGTGCCTCACCACCAACTCGAACATCTGCTCTACCAGCCAGCGCAAAGTGAGGAATATGTGAAGGCTGAAGCTGAGGTGCGGAATGGTGCATGGCATAATATGGGGGTGCATACTTGGGTGGGGGAAGATCCATGCGCAACATTGAGGGTTGACTTGGAGGGATAGGCTGTGGTTGATAGCCACCAAATGGTTCATGCATTGAATTTTGATAAATCATGTCTTGCTTCGGCTTTCTTCTGACAGATGGTACACCTGTGGTTTGGTGCCATTGTAACAAAGATGCAAGAATGATGCAAGAGGAGATGACACAACACAACATAATGCAAGACTTGGTGTGGAGAGTGCAGATGCCGTGCACTAGTGGAGTGTGCTGTAGAGGAGATTAAATTTCTTACACTCTCTCCTATCTGCTGTCACATTTTCATATATGTCATCAATTCTTCCTCTATAGCATCTTAAAACAACAGGATGACCTTTATTGAAATTGTGTTCTGGAATCCTGACGAGGTGATTGTTATGCTCCAGGTATAACTTTGTGAATATATCTGTAGGATCTATGGGATCTGGATGATTTATGCTCCTGCATGGTTACAAATTATCACTATTTCATCTCTCGCAGCTGCAACACTCAAGAAATTTTCATTCTACTTGGACAATACATCATCTATAAGTAGTCTACATATGCCTGAATTCTCTTGAAGTGAGTTGATGTTATGACCAACGTCCCTTAACCTAACTAGTAGGTGTCTGGAGATCGGACCACACCACAGGACTCGTCTGAGAGAGGATAAAACAGGGATAGTATTGAGAGGGAACGTCTAGGCCTACGATGACGTAAGAACGAAGAGGTTAAGTCTAAGGAGTACTACTGACTACGACCTAAACTATATACTACTCTTCTAGGCGGAGATAACTGAGTATGAAAGGTAATGATATTCTATATAAGATCATAACATTGCGCCTAGGGTATAGGGCGTCTTATCAACCAATCAACTACAAGGAAGGAGAAAGGGTTCATAGGGGTTTCGGTAATTAAGCAGGGTTCTCAGGGTACTGCTTCTATTCAGGGTGAACGGAGATTAATGGAGTGAGAGAGTTCTGTGACAAGAAGTCTCGAGCGGTGATTAAGGATCTCGATAAGAGATAGGATCTGGAGATGTATCGTATACGATCGGATCTAGGGGTTCTCCAGGGTCTTCGGTAATGAGCATGCTTCTCTATGAGTGGCGCTTCTGTGATAGGGTTTCAGTGTTCAGCTGTGACTGTGCAACAGGTTCTAATGTAAGGGGTTCGGTGAATGACAGAGGTAACTCTTAACATGTCATGTGTGGGAAGTGAAGGTCTGCCATGTGAAGAGGTGATGACCTTGAGAGACGGCTCGTAAGGGACTCTCGGTTGTGGTTCGATCATAGAGGCGTGTAGATGCTTATGATGTAGCTGGTTGCCTAATCGTAGGACTTCTAAGGATGTGATGACTTCGAATGTCTAGGGTTACGGATATAGATGGATGACGTCAACTTAGTATAGATGTGATGTAAAGATAGTGATCGTTAATCGGTTATCCATCTTATCTTATCAGGGATCTATCTAATCTAATCTTATCAGATAAGGTGACTTAGGGTTCAATAATCGAAATTTAGATGCAGTTGGTAACATTCATGACAGTTGAGCAGCGCATTGAGGTGTTTTGAACATTTTGCATATTACATGCTAGTTGCAGATTACCCGGAATGATAGTATCACAATAGGGCTGCTCAATTCTAAAAAGTCGATGTCAATGTCAATTTGAGCTTATGGTCACCTCTTGTAAATTACTTACACGGACTCTAAACCTTTCCTAATTTGTCCACCACCACGTCTGCTAAACCTTTGCATGAGAGAATTTCTGCACCTTGTCGCACTGCGAGTATCCTCATCCTAATCCTTGCTGTCTAGAGCCATGCCTAAACCTTTCAATGTAGTATCTAAAACTCCTAAACCTTTTCATGACACATGTAGTCTACTAGGTGTTGGTTTTGCTCGGGCAAGATTTGAGTGATTTGAGTGATTTTTCATGCAGTATCTTCAGTAAAAGTACTAGCTAAGCATGTTTGAAATGTTCAAAAGACTTTGATTTAGGGACAGGTTTAGTGCACAATATTTACTACATGTAAGGGTTCAGGAACTAATACTACATGACAAGGTTTAGCAATATCTGTAACTACTCATTGAAAGGTTTAGGTCTCTATACAGTGAGGATTAGGACAAGGATCAGTACAGCAAGGTGCAGAAATTCTCTCATGCGAAGTTTAGCTGACATGGTGGTAGACAAATTAGGAAAGGTTTAGGGTCTGCGTAAGTAATTTACAAGAGGTGACTGTAAGCTCAAGTCAACATCGACAATGACTTTTTAGAATTGAGCAGCCCTAATAATCGCTCACTAATCCCAGTGAATCATTAGGTCTTTGACATTTAACAAGCTCATTTGTAGAGCAACTTGCTTTCATTCCTTGGATATGTATCACCTGTAGTTCCCACATAACCACCCTAATTAGACTTGACAGCTGGGCCTGATAGCAGGTCTAAATCGACTGGCTTTCAGTTGTATGCACCCAAATAAATAATTATTCAATATAGTGGGGCCTTGGGGGCTGATGTAGGGCTGCTTGGTAGTGTAGGGGGGTGTAGGGTGGTGACAGACAGTGGGGGAGCTTGCACTGGCACCCAACCCTCATTCCATGCTTTTGCCTAGCATGATGGACCCTGTAAAGCTTTCCAGCATGCTTATCTCATGCAGGCAATGGTAGTGGTGTCCAGTAAACCTCGCATGAATCTTGTGATGTGAGGCCACTTGATGAGCAAGCCTGGGGTGCAATGATTGAAGTTGCTTCTCACATTCAATCAAATACCGGCTCTTATCATGCAAGTAAGTAGCCAGTTGTCTGATTTCAATGTTGAGATGTAAGGTCCTTCCTGATGATCTTGTTAATAGTCAGTGATCAAATAAAGGTCATATACTTACTTGCTACCTGATAGGTTGACAAGTTTTTGCCAGTATTCCATCTGGAGGGTCTCATGAGTTGGTTCATGGCTCAATGATGTGAGGTAAGCTCATTCCTCAGCTAACCAGGCATCAAAGATGCTCTCATCTTCTATGCCAAGCTTGTACATGAGCTTTGGTAGAGATTGTTCACTGTCAGAGATCATGCAAAGTGCTTGCTTGTAGTTGTTGTACAAGAATGTACCTAGTAGGATAGTGTCTTGAGCTGAGCATACTGCTACAGGTAATCAAATGAAGAACTTACCAAGATTTGCATAGATCTTGTAGTTGTTAAGGTCGTGCTCAAGGGAAAGACTACTCAAAGGGCTTCGGCTTCAGCTTGTGCACTGCGCCCCTTACCTGAGTATGTGCCCTTAATTTCCGAGGGGCAGAGGGGAAGTCTGATGGAAGTCAGGGGAAGTCTGGAGGTCAGACGTCGGGGGAGTTCGGCGGAACTCTGGAAGACTATGAGAGAACAGAGTAAGGCTACTACAGACAAGTCTGGAGTAGAAACAGAACAGAGTTTAGACTACCCTAAGGTAGAGTCGGAGATTTAGTCCTAAGGTTAAACCCTAAGACTTGAAGATAGACAAGAGACGAGACTCAAGTCCGGAGATGCAGGAATGAGCAGAACTAAGATGAGAGTTGGAGGAACAGTCAAAGGAATCAATCCTAAGACTCAGAGATTGACAAGAGACCAAGCTCAAGTGCGGAGATGCAGGAATGAGCAGGAATTAAGGTGATATTTGAACTAAGGAGTTCCAGAGTATTACAGGAGTTTATATACTGTAGGTATCATGTAAGTAAATCAGTCAGCAAAGTAAAAGCTATGTACGAAGCATGTGGAAAGTCTATTAGTAAGTGCATAACAGATCAAAGCAGTGAAGTCAGAAATGAAGTATGAACGGACAGATCAGTAAGCATAACGGAAAGGATATAACCGGTAGCTGGAGCAATAACTATTCTAAAAGGAGCTAGGGGTGAGTACGGAGATGAAGGCGGAGTGCCAGGCGGAATAACAAGATGGAGATCTGGACTTTAGTGGGGGAGATCCAGAATTCTGGATCCGGAGGTACGGGATATGACAATAGTCATCATTGTGTTGAAAATAATTCACAATAGCTTGCTGTCAGTGAAACATGCTAGCATATCGCACAGATGAGGCAAGGGCATTGAACTTCGAAAATGTCCATTCACAGCTCTCGAGGTCTTCTAGCCCAAGGCCATTGATGTACATGGCAAGGTGATCAAGCTGACATAGATGCTGATGAGAATCTTGGGTGAGTTCTCCAGTGCATATTGTGGGTACAACAAATGCAGCAGTGAGAAATAGATCTACTACAAAGTCCGCAATAGGGGTCCATGCCATAAGGGCATGTGTCAATGTGATCTGGACAACATTAGAAGCAATGGGAAGAGAGATACAGAGTACCAATGGACCTGGAAGGATAGGGACAGGACATGTGAAGGTTGTCTGATGATGTGCGGGAATGCGGAACACATCAGATAGTGCGGGCATGTTCTGAAGGATGCGCGGGAATGCAGAACCCATCGGATGATGCACGGGAAATGCAGAATGTGCGGAATATGCGGAACTGATGTGAGACAATGCGGAAAGGACGGGGTTTTATGCCTACAGTGGGAGTATTCCCCACAATGTTTCTCTTCAGAGGTCAGCACTACATGAGTCCCTTGTCAGTCTCAAACTCATTTTCATTTGAAAATTCTTACCTGCCAGATGAGTGCTTTTGCAGGCAGCCACACCAGCAGCATGCAGGGCGATCTTCCTGGGTCCAAGGATATCATTTGTTGGTGCAACACCACGAGCTGCTGTGTCTTGATGAGAGACAACATGGCATATCTTTGATGAGGTGAGTCCTGTCCAATTTCAAGGACATTTGCCTGTGCAATTGATGGCCATCAATGTGTTATTTATCTGATGTAACACAGAGACTTACTGGTTAACATATACATGTGACTGTGCAGATGCCCCCCACACAGATACTTCTACCTATGGAATAGCCATCATGAGCTATGAGTCTGGTCAATTGCAAGGTGTGCATCAACACCACTTTCCTTAATTTTCAGCTTACTGATAATTTTTTGGCCTGCCACGACCAAAAACATTGGTGACTTGCACCTGGAAAAACAGAACAACACAGACCCATTCACAGTGCATCACGACTCGAACAAAGACCACAGGGGAGGGTACAGAGACAGAGACTGTAAGAGAAAAGATTCACACCATGGACACTGAAGTGACCCACAGTATTAAAGGTCCAGTAAGTACGTCTGCCCATAATCTTTGAATTGCATTCTAACCCTTCCAATAGTCAAATCTCCCCATCTTAAATACCCATGTTGAACTGCAGACACAAAATGTCCAACACCTGCCCTCTTCCCCAGCAACAGAATCCAGTTCTGTGACCTCAGAGTCAGTCACAGTCATTCTGGAAAGTACATCAACACCTCCTTCCAAGCCTACTTTTACAGCCCATTTGAGTGATGATTTATGGGCTCAGGTTGAAGATTTATCAGAGCTTGTACAGACAATAGACTTGGGTGGCACTCATGGGGGAATTTAAATCTAATTACATACTTACCATGATTACTGCATAATACATGTGTTATCTGTTTGACTGTTTGGAGGGATCAGGAGTGATATAACATATGTCTGGTTTGAGCTGTCAGGAGTGATATAACATATGTTTGGTTGGAGCTGGCTATTTTTCTTCATAAAGTTGCACCAGGATGTCTTGCTTGGTGTTGCTCTCATGCAGCTTTTCAGGAGTGATATAACATATGTCTGGTTTGAGCTGGCTGCAAAGATGGCACATGACATCCCATGAGTCATCTGCAGACCTAAGGGACTACATGCAGTCCAAAGCCATAACTAAAACTGTAACTCGATTTCAGCAAAATTCCATGTTGCAACACTCAAGTTCATTCTTGTCTTCTCAGTTTGTCTGCAAATGATTTACATTGTCCTTTCATTTTTTGCTCCTAGTCCCACAACTCAAACAATAGCAAGATGATGAATGCTGGGCAGAAAGTATGTGTTATAGTGAATGCATTTGCTATACCGTTCACTATAGTTTTTAGGTTTGATATATACAACTTCATCACATTGATTCTGTTCCAGTCCTGGTATGAGTGGGAAAGATAGTTTTCACAACATAGAAGTGGCTAGATAGCATGATAGTACTATACTTTGGAAACTTTGCTCAAAGGGACTGCAGGTGCATACTCCTTGAACTTGACCTCGAAAAATATGACCTTAGTGAGAACCAATGACATAAGGCCATACATCTGGATGTACATGTCTTTCATTTGCATCGGCCCCTTGTTTGGATGATGTGCGAGGAGCTGAAGGTCATGTGGTATTGCCCTTCCTTTACAGACATGGTCCTCACAGTGAGCAAAGAACTTATCAGTTGTTCTCCTTTCTTTCTCCTGTGCATGGGTAAGCAAGTGATGAATTTTTTTTCCCCATGTAGCTGCAGGGCCCCATTCAGTTTGCCACCCAGGGATAGATGTGTGTAGTTCTGAGAGCGCATGAGTTTTGATCTGACCAACACATTGTGGTGTATTCCTGTAGTTTGATGGCATTGACACATCTTGATGATGGCCATCATCATCATCATCAGGAGGTGGTGTCTGATCCTCTGTGGTCTCTGAGAGTTGCACCTGAGGACCCCTTTGCTGTTGTTGTCTGTGTTAGGGCAGATTGGGTCAGCTACCACAATACCCATACATTAAGATAAGATTACCTAGCATGATTCCTGCACCATTCATTCATATTTGTAGGCCAAGGGAAATATTGAAAGAACTCACTGTTGTGATTGTAATTGTGCCTTTTCACATTATATTTCATGGACTCTGTGATTGGAAAGCCATTGGTGGGTGGCCTGATGCTGACTTTGTGTTGTCTTAAATCTGGAATTGGGTTAGCACTCATTCCAACGAGCAGCCTATTGGTTGAATTAAGTACCTGTTTGTTACAACTAGAGAGGTGTAGTGTGTAATGCCAATGCACTGAATTGTATTGTAGAAGCTGAGGAAATGAAATCATTGATCAGGAATCTAAGAGCCTCAAGTTAGAGGGCAATAATAGTTTGCACTTACCGTGATGTGAGTGCAATGATCAGGAATCCAAGAGCTTCTATGTAGAGGGCAACAATCACTGAGTGAGGAGGTGAGTTGCACTTACCATGACGTGAGTGCAATGTGACTCCCCAAAGCAGAAGTGCTGCTGGAAAAAGCAGAAGCAAAGTGTGAGTGCTAAAAATAGCAAGCCAGAATGCACCAAAACTTCATGTCATTGATTGTCATTGGTTGAACAGTCGCTTGCCTCACTAACAGCCAGCTCAGACCAGACATATGTTGCATGAGAGCAATGCCATGAAAGACATCCTGGTTCAACTTTATGAAGACAAACAGTAGATGACTCACAGGATGTCATGTGCCATCTTCGCAGCCAGCTCAAGCCAGACATATGTTATATCACTCTCGATCCCTCCAAAATTGCTTGATTATCCATACTTTGTGCTGGGCAGGACTAGCCTGCCCATTGTTGAAGCTGATGATGCCCAGGTGAACGGTGTGCAGGGTCATAAGTAAGTGAATACCTTGTTGTAATCCTATTTTGGTTTCTGATCAGTGCTTGTCACGAATCCAAAATACAAATCATTTTTCATTTCTCAGTTTTCCTTCAGCTACTTCCAGTTACTGAACTAGTCACGTGACTTCACTTCCTGTCACAACTTCACCTCTTCACATATCACCCATTGTTTCTCCGATTGGCTCCCCTACTCCACAGGCTAGAACAATCTCACTTCCAGAAGAAGAACCAGTTGGATCTTGGGTTTCTGTTTAGTCACCATCTGACTCATCACTTATATATCATGATGTCATGCTCAGTCATCCGCAGTATTGTACGACTCTTTTCTCATTGGCTGATTTCTTTCATACTCAGATATCTCCTATTCAATGTTACAGTGGCTCAAAAAAGTGTCTGAATGTTTATGCATTTTCAAGTAATTGGACAATAGCAAGGCAGAACCAAATAATAACTGAAGGGTATAGGGACATGTCCGAAAGCCCTATATCATAGCTAGAATATGAGATATATAGCGTGGGAACCCGACCCTATATGGGCAAGCTATGGTAATTCTAAATACATCACTCATTCGGACACTTTTTTGACTTTTTATTAAAATTACAAAATCAGACCATTCATACATTATACTCTTAATTAAAGTGGTGTCATAACAATAATATGGTCTGATTGTAATATTATTTGAATATATAAACCCACATAAGATCATGAAATTCAACATAATCATCATGAAGCCCATCTCCTCTGCTTAAAAGGATAATATCCTTGTTCTCTGTACCTCTGGTTTATCTACTAGGCAAATTGCCTCAAAAACTGGTCCTGGCAAGTCTACTATTGCTACAATCATAAAGCAACACATGCCAGAGAAAGAAAATCATCAAATGAGATGTCCTCCTAAGCTTACTCTACAGAACAAAAGAGCTATTGTTCACCAAATTCTATCTGGCAAGGCTTCAAATGCTACCCAAGCTACCAAGTTCATCAATTCCATCATCTCCACTCCTGTCTCCACCCAAACTGTTAGAAACACCCTCAAGGCAGCCAATCTTAAGGCTGTAATCAAGAAGAAAAAACCTCTTCTCTCTGTAGCTCATAGGAAGAGAAGACTGGCCTTTGCTTTAAAGCACCAACATTGGACTGTGGAAGACTGGAAGAAGGTTATTTGGTCAGATGAAACAAAAATCAATAGAATGGGGTCAGATGGCCAGGAATATGTGTGGAAAAAGGCAGGAGAACCATTAGGAGAAAGAGAAGTCAAGGGTACACTGAAGTTTGGAGGAGGAAGTATGATGGTATGGGGTTGTATGGGGTGGAATGGTGTGGGGATTCTTTGTGAGGTGGAAGGAAGGATGAATGCAGAGCAGTACATCTCCATTCTAGAGGAGTGTCTACTCAAAAGCATGCAGGAGTCAGGAATTGATGAAGAAGACATTATCTTTCAACAAGATAATGACCCAAAACACACCTCAAAACTGGCTACAAAATGGTTTAAAGACCATGATATCAATGTTCTATCATGGCCAGCACAGTCTCCAGACCTCAATCCCATTGAACATCTCTAGGAATTACTCAAAAGACTACTTGCTGCCTATCAAGATCCTCCAAAGGGGCTATTTGAACTATGGGACAGAGTTGCAGCAGAGTGGAAAAAGATTGCTGAAGAGGAGTGTCAAAAATTGATAGAAAGTATGCCTAGGAGGATTGCAGCAGTTATTAAAGCCAAGGGGGGTAGCACCAAGTACTAGAATCATAGAATAGTCTTGGTTAAATATAAAGTCAAAAAAGTGTCCGAATGAGTGATGTATTTAGAATTATCATAGCTTGCCCATATATGGTCAGGTTCCCACACTATATATCTCAGATTAGAGCCTTGATATAGGGATTTCAGACATATCCCTATACCCTTTTGTTATAGTTTGGTGCTGGCTTGCTATTATCCAATAACTTAAAAATGCATAAACATTCAGACACTTTTTTGAGCCACTGTATGTATATAAGTAGGTTAGTTAGCATAAGTACTCCTTAGACTTAACCTCTTTGTTTCTACACTTGTAGTAGACTTAGACATTCACGCTTAATCCTATCTTGTTATCATCATCAACTGTGACCAAGTCCTAGTGGTTGTGTGTTAGTCTTTGCCATTTGATGAGCACTAGTCATAACATTAGGTTAAGTCTTCTTACCACTCCGACTCGAACTTTGTCTTGGATGCTTTGTCTTTGACAAATTTCATCGTGCTATTCTGCTGAGATTTATCTCGCAGATTACATTTTATAACCATCTTCCCAGACGTGTAGTATCTCAATCTTTTTATGTACACCTTTAGTAGAAGTAGACCAGGCCCTTGCCTTACAGTGAGCTGCCAGTCTATAAGAGATAGCGACACTTAGGTCCTATTCTCGCACATCTTCAATTTGGCCCAAAACCCTGCCAACTAAACACTACCTATTTTCTTTCGTACTATAAAGAATGGCACTCGCGACTGTCCTCTCACAGTCTAGTTACATTATGATAGGAGCTTGTGGGTACCAAGCAGACCCAAAGTTCACCGCATCCCTCATGAACTCCTCTTGAGTTCTACTTAGGTTGATGAACCGCTACACACACTGTATTTGCACCTTTGTCATCATTGCACCAATATCAAGTTCACGTCTCGTTAGAGGCCGAGCTTTAGAATCACACAACAACTGCCCTTTCCTTCATGTCCAATACTGGGGATGTTCAGATCACAGAACCCACTCCACACAGAGCTGCAGCCCAATCCCCACCCCCATTGCAAGGATGGCACACAAGGAGAACAGTCATTTGTTGATTTATCCACCACCCCTGTCGCTGGCCCTTCTGTACCGTCTGCCATCTCCGGGCCTGGACAGAGTATCATCACCCACCGGGGTATTTCGGCTGCAATCAACGCCATCATCATAGCAGAAAGAGAGTACACACAAAAAAAGTTCAACGATCTGGAGAAGGTGATGACTGAGCTGCAAGACAGTCTAGTGATGGCGAATGATGAGAACACAAACCTCATACACTGAGTCAGGGACCTAGAGCTGACAATCACGGATTTACAAACCTCGTTTACGACGTTGACCTCAGCAGGCACCTCTGGGAGTTTGAGCTCTGATCTCAAAATGGCAAAACCTACACAGTTCACAGGAGACAAGAACTCCATTGATGTCGACACCTTCCTCACCCAACTTGAAATCTATTTCACAGGTTACCCTAGAGCAACAGAACATCAGAAGAATTCATGCCTAATTTCTTTCTGTCGAGGGTCAGCAGTGAAGTGGGCAGAGAGTATCACACCACAGGCCCTAGCTGGTTTAACCAGGTCTCATGACCAAATCAAAACAGATATGAGGGCCATGTGGGGACTCATCAACAAGGAGGAGAAAGTGGCAAGAGAGTTAGAAGCTCTTTGCCAGGGAAACTGCACCATAGCGGAGTACATTTCCCTCTTCTGGCAGAAAATTGCCTACTGTTACTTCTCTGACTATGGGTTGATGCGCAAACTCCACTTCGGATTGGAGCAACAAGTCAAGAACCAGTTGGCCCATGTCCATCCCAACAGGAAGGATATGTTGGAAGGGTTGATTAGGGAGATGCTCATCATTGGACAAAACCTGGAAGAACTTGACGATGAGAAAAGGATCGGCTGGACACCCCGCCGCCCATGGCAAGGTGCTGCTGCAACATCTGCACCAGTAGTACCCAAGACCATGTCACAGGGTGGAAATGCGATGGACATTGATGCATCCAACACAGCAGGTAGACCCTAACCTCAAGGACAACCAGGAGGTAGTTTCAAGTGTTATCATTGTGGAGGAGACGGGCACATGGCTCGTAATTTCACAGGAAAACCCCTTGACAAGGGCAAAGGACCAGCTGTCCACACCGTCAAGGAAGAAGAAGTTCCAGTTGTGAAACTGCTCACACTGGAAGATATTAACCACATCATCAACGAGAGGATTTGCCTCTCCACAATGTACAACTGTCATATACCTGATCCGACCACTCTAATATCAATATCCACTCCACTTTCTGATCACCTCCGCTCCATTCATCTTCCGCTCCATCCAATCACAAGTCTGCATTCCGCCCCTACGCTTTCGCTCAACCGCTCAACCAGTCCCCTTCTATAACCTCTCCATTCAACTGGACCTCTTTCCCCTTTTAGATATATACTTTCCCCTTCGGTACATAGACCCTTACTTCCGGATCACCAGTAATTCCTATTACTGCCTGATCACTGATCCAACGCATACATATTGATATCCACTCCGACTTATGTCTTCGCCTGTGTAATGTACTTACAAACTATATCCTTGGTACATAGCTTTACAACATAGTTATCCTGATCACTGCCTCATACATAGAAGTATATAACATATCATGTACTTAGATATTTTTCCTCAGTCTTAATATTACTTGTCTTCTCGCAGTTATATCCTGTGAGAATTCTCAGTAGAACCTTGCCTCCTCTGGACACAAGTCTCAACTTGTTGTCACCTCTGACCCTCCGACCCTCCGCTCCGACTTAGAGCCGTGCTCTAAGTTTTCTCCTTAATTCTCCGCCCCTTACAATATTCCCTCTGACCCTTTTCCATCCTCCGCCTTCCCCCTACTCCTATCCACCCTCCGCATCACTCCCTGCCTTCTCCGCTCCGCTCCTAGTCAGCCCGCTGCTAGTAGCTCTTACTTCCCGACCCTCAAAGTAGACCAAAGTAGTCCACTCATCCTATTGTTGGACAACGTCAGACCTGCTCTAAATTCGGGACACATACTCGGCTAAGGGCGCAGCGCAAGAGCTGAAGCCAAGCCCTGACCCCTCCACCTTTTGAGCCAGCACGGTACCTAACAACAACCCAGAGAAGAAGGGTTTTTAGATAGATCGGAGTTGACTATGAACTTAGATCAGAATAATTGTTTCTCCATTCTCGGTGACTCAGCAATTATGTTTACAGAAGTATCAGAAGTTTGTTCTGGGAATAAACAAGAGCATTTTTACTTGCCAGTTACATTGGAAGGAAAAAACAAGAAAGCAGCTGTCAATGCTCTAGTAGACTGCAGAGCAACAAACCTCTTCATCAGCGAAAGGTTTGTAGAAAAGAACCAAGTCCAAACCAGGCAGTTGTTGCGAGCACTGCTGGTCTGTAATATCAATGGAACTAAAAACTCCACTGGGCCAATTAAAAGCTATGCCGATTTGAAACTCACAATAGGGGATCATGAGGAAGAAGTGGCCTTTCTGATCACAGATCTAGGAACCAATGATGTTATCATTGGAATAGATTGGCTACAATACCACAATCCCAGTATCAATTGGAACACAGGAAAGGTGGCATTAGACCGTTGTCCGGTTAAATGTCAAGAAGCCAAGGTCAAAGACAAAAAGACTAAGGCGAAGAAGCAAAAGCCCATGAGCTTTTCGATCCATGAGGTGTTACCTGAGTTGATACCGGCAGAAGATGATGAAGATGAGGATATTGAGGAAGCCTCTATCCATCATCAGATTCATTCAACAAGCTTCAACTCTTCACCTTTGTCACATGAATCGTGAGGACATGTTGGGATGGAGGAGGTTGAGGATGAGAATTCATCACAAAATATGTGGATCAGATACAAGAGCTCTGTCACGTCAGAATTAGCTCAACAGGAGGAAAAGAAGAAGGAAAAGAAGCCCATTGAAGAGATGGTCCCAGAATGGCTCCATGACTATCTCAAGGTCTTCTCCAAAGAAGAATCTACTCAATTCCCTGAGTCAAAGAAGTGGGATCATAAAGTAGATCTCAAGGATCCAAATGATCTTCCTCCAAACACAAAAGCATATCCCCTGGATCCGGTTAAGGTTAAAGGAGTTCAGGAATGGCCCACTCCTACCTGTGTCAAGGACATTCAATGATTCATGGGATTTGCAAACTTTTATCATCAATTCATTCTCAGATTCTCGAATATGGCCAGACCCATGAGCAAGAAAAGGCCTTCAAAACCCTTAAAGACAATTTCACTTCTGCACCAGTGCTAGTTATGCCAGATGCAAAAAAGAAACAAAAAATAGAAAGCAACACATCTGACTATGCTACTGGTGGTGTACTTTCACAGCTGGAAGAAGATGGACTATGGCACCCAGTGGTTTTTTTTAGTAAATCAATGCAAGATGCAGAGAGGAACTACAATATCCACGACAAAGAACTTTTAGCTATCATCCGTGCATTAGAAGAGTGGAGGCATTTTGTGCAGGGCACACCTCATCCGGTGGAGATTTGGACGGACCACAAGAACCTCAAATACTTCATGACAAGTCAGAAGTTAACTCGCAGACAAGCGAGATGGTCCTTATTCCTTGCAGAATACAACTTACACTGCAACACAAACCGGGGAAGGTTAATGACACTGCTGATGCTCTGTCCAGGAGGCCAGACCACAGAGGGGGGGTAGAAAATGACAATTCTGATCGCATGTTTTTAAAACCCGAGTTTTCCACATTAAAGCTGCAAAAAGAGGCCAGGTTCTGATATAAGGGGAACAGTCGCTATTGAAACATATCAGAAACTGCACTGATTTAGATCTGGAAGTCTGAAATGCTATCAAAACCCTGAAGAAGGCCCCCATACAGTTGAGAAGAGGACAAGAAGAGTGGAATACAGAGGATGGACTTGTTCTATTCAGAGGATTGGTTTATGTTCCCAACAACAAGGAAATACATCGCTCAGTGCTAGAGATTTTCCATGACTCTCCTGCAGCAGGACACATGGAATGTGCCAAAACTCTTGAACTTGTTTCACAGAACTATTGGTGGCCTCAGATGCAAAAGTGGGTCAATAATTACATAGATGGATGCAATCAATGCAAGCAAACAAAGGTGTTGCCATCTAAACTCCACAGACCCTTAAAGCCGAATAAAATTCCCAAAGGTCCATGGCAGACCATTAGCTGTGACCTTATCACTCATCTACCCATCTCCCAAGGCAAAGATAGTATCTTAGTAGTTGTTGATCGCTTCATGAAGCAGGCACATCTTGCTCCTACCACCAAGGGCATTAATTCCAAAGGAGTTGTGGACTTATTTCTCAAACATGTATGGAAGTTGCATGGAACACCAAAGAAGGTGATTTCAGATAGAGGAACACAGTTTGTGTCAAAGTTTATGCAGGAAGTCTTGAAAAGACTAGGAACCAAGTGGTCCATGTCAACAGTGTATCACCCTCAAACTGACGGACAAACTGAACGAGTCAACCAAGAAGTAGAACAAATTCTTCAGCTCTTCACATCTTACTGTCAAAATGACTGAGTATCATGGCTTCCCATTGCAGAATTTACACACAATAACTCCATTACAATGACTGGACATTCCCCTTTCAAAACCCTCTACAGCTATAACCCCAAATTCAACATTTCTCCTAAATCCTCTAATACTGTTCCTCAAGCTGATGAGAGAGTGGCTGAAATGAAAGAAGCACAGAAAGAAGCAAAGGCGATGCTAGAAATAGCAAATGATCGGATGAAGCGTTTCTATGATCATGGAGTAAAGGACGCACCTATTTTGGAAGTTGGACAGAAGGTCTGGTTAGACACAAGGAATATTAAACAACGGTGCCCAAGCCAGAAGTTGTCAGATTGCTGTCTTGGCCCCTTTGAAATAATCAAGTGAATTGGTGAGTTAAACTACTGGTGTTAGATACCGTGCCGACTCAGGAAGCAGAGGGGTCGGGGCTTGGCTTCAGCTCTTGCGCTGCGCCCTTAGCTGAGTACGTGCCCCAAATTTGGAGCGGGTTCAACGTTGTCCGACGGTAGGATGATTGGACCGCTTTGGTCCACTCTGAGGGTCGGGGAGTAAGAGCTACTAGTGGTGGGCCGACTAGGAGTGGAGCAGAGAAGGTGGGGAGTGATGTGGAGAGGGGATAGGAGCAGGGGAATGTTGGTAGGGGCGGGAAAGGCAGAGGATAATGCAGGGGGGCGAAGGAGGATATTTGATAGGGGCGGGGTAATAAGGGGAAGACTTAGAGCATGGCTCTAAGTCGGGGCGGAGGGTTGGAGGGTCAGAGGTGACAACAAGTTGAGACTTGTGTCCAGAGGAGGCAAGGTTCTACTGAGAATTCTCACAGGATATAACTGCGAGAAGACAAGTAATATTAAGACTGAGGAAAAATATCTAAGTACATGATATGTTATATACTTCTATGTATGAGGCAGTGATCAGGATAACTATGTTGTAAAGCTATGTACCAAGGATATAGTTTGTAAGTATTTTACATAGGCGAAGACATAAGTCGGGGCAGATATCAGTATGTACGCGTCGGATCAGCGATCAAGCAGTAATAGGAATTACTGGTGATCCAGAAGTAAGGGCCTATGTACCAATAGGGAAGGCATATATCTAAAAGGGGAAAGAGCTCCAGTTGAATGGAGAGGTTATGGAAGGGGACCGGTTGAGCGGTTGAGCAGAAGCGTAGGGCGGAATGTGGACTTGTGATAGGACGGAGCGGAGGATAAATGGGGCGGAGGGGTCGGAAAGCGGAGCGGATATCAATATCAGAGCGGTCGGATCAGGTATATGACAACTGGATCAAATTACCACAATCACATCAGATCCATCTGGTGTTTCATGTGGGATTACTCACACCGCACAAAACCTCCGCACTAACGCCTTGAGTTGCTCCAACATGTCCACCCCCAGATATTGTCCAATCTGAAGAAGAATATCAAGTAGAAAAAGTAATATCCAGCAGAATATGGTGAAGGCAGCTACAATACAAAGTAAAATGGAAAGGGTATCCATTGGAAGAAGTGACATGGGAAAATGAGGAAAATCTGAAGAACTCCCCCAGATTAGTCAGCAAGTTTTACACCACACATCCTGATGCTCCAAAATCACACCACATCGCTAGTTCTATCATTCCAATTCTACAGACACCCAGTTTCCTAGAGTGGTGACAGAAAAATATCCAGCCATATATATTTGCGAGAATGCTCATCCTAGAAAGGGGGTAATGTCATAAATCCCAAATATGAATCATTTTTCATTTCTCAGTTTTCCTTCAGCTACTTCCAGTTACCGAACCAGTCACGTGACTTCACTTCCTGTCACAACTTCACCTCTTCACATATCACCCGTTGTTTCTCCGATTGGCTCCCCTACTCCACAGGCTAGAACAATCTCGCTTCCAGAAGAAGAACCAGTTGGATCTTGGGTTTCTATTTAGTCACCATCTGACTCATCACTTATATATCATGATGTCATGCTCAGTCATCCACAGTATTGTATGACTCTTTTCTCATTGGCTGATTTCTTTCATACTCAGATATCTCCTATTCAATGTTATGTATATAAGTAGGTTAGTTAGCATAAGTACTCCTTAGACTTAACCTCTTCATTTCTACACTTGTAGTAGACTTAGATGTTCACACTCAATCCTATCTTGTTATCATCATCAACTGTGACTGAGTCCTGGTGGTGGTGTGTTAGTCTTTGCCATTCAGTGAATGCTAGTCATAACAGTGTTCTACTACTAGTTGCAACTCAGGTCCTATTGTACTTGAATGGCACCATGCATTCCGACATGGTTTTGCCATTTGCATGCACATGACTTCAATATCTTCACAATGCAATCAAGGTAAGCATATATTATATTTGATGATTTCCTTGATATTGTGTTCAAGTCTCGATGACTTGACAATAAATTTGTTATGATTTTACTTTTTTATGCACATCTGAGTGACTCAACTAACATCCTGTGACAATTCCTCCCAGAAAATTCATGCTTTGCCTCTGCACCATGTACAATGTGGATTTTGTGTTCACAAGTGATTCCAACCCCAAATGGAATGGCACACTGCCAGGTAAGTGACTCTCCTGGTTTTAGGCCTTTGCTGATGGTCAAACATTTGTCAGACCCACTGTCTTTTCCATATTTGAGTATGCTAAGTCTGCAGCCTTTCAATGAGAATGTGAGCTACAATGGACTGTTTGACTGTACTATTGACTGGAACAATCCTGTGCTATATGCATTACTCTCACCTCTGTCTGACCTGCTAGACAACCATCTTAGCATGCAACCAGACTGTTAAGGTTGTGCTCAAGAGGAGGATAACTCAAAGAGCTTGGCTTCAGCTTGTGCGCTGCACCCCTTATCTGAGTATGTGCCCTTAATTTCTGAGAGGTAGGAGGAAAGTCTGACAGAAGTCTGGGTAAGTCCAGAGGTCAGATGCAGGGGGAGCTTGGCAGAACTCCAGAGGATTAGGAATAACTAGAGTAAGACTACTATGGACAAGTCTGGAGTAGAAACAGAATGGAGGTAGACTACCCTAAGGTAGAGCTGGAGATATAGTCTTAAGGAATAAACCTGAAGACTCGGAGGTGGATAAGAGGTCAGACTCAAGTCCAGAGAAACAGGAATGAGCAGGAACTAAGATGATATTCAAACTGAGGAGGTATGGAGTTTTACAGGAGTTTATATACTGTAGATATCAAGTAAGTAATCAGTCAGCATAGTGAAAGCTATGTCTGAAGCATATGGAAAGTCTATTAGTAAGTATACAATGGATCAAAGAAATGAAGTTGGAAATGAAATGCAGAAAGACGGATCAGTAAGCAAGGGGGAAAAGTGTATGACCAGTAGCCGGAGGGCAGTAATCTAAAAGGAGATAGGTGTGAATCCGGAGATGAAATTGAAGTGCTGGATGGAAAGCAGGGCAGAAGTCTAGGCTTTTACAAGGGAGAACACGGAGTTCTGGGTCCAGATATATGGGATATGACACAGGTACCCTATTGCCTGCTTCCCCTCCAAACAACACAGTCAAATGTGTCCCCCTGCATGGCTGCAAATCTTCCTGCTACAACAAGTCAGGAGACTGTAAATCCACCCAACCATGAGGCAATTCAACATACCTTACACACAGAGATCACAGAGATCACCACCAATGTGAACAACTCATCCTGGGCTGCAAGAAATTTGAACCACCCTGCATTGACCCCTTGTGTTCTACTTAATGCAGCACAGAAGGCTCAAGTGAATGCACAGAAAGTGTCCTGCAAGCTCTCCACTGAACAATGCAAGGAGTCTGAAGCAGTGCTCACCACCACAATTCAATGGCTACTCACAGAGGAAACTGAGAAGATCGATGCCATTGCACTCAAACACAATGTTTCTCAAGAGAAGGTGAAAAAGCTCATGAGAGGTGGAAATCATTACAAAGGGAATTGGAATGTGCAACTGGCCAATGCTCTTATATATGCAAAGGCATAGGAAATAAATGCAGGTCAGTCCATTTCATGCGACATCATTTAATGTATCATCCTGCTGATTGAAATGATAGATCAACCTTGCAGGGTGAAATATTCACTTGATGAGATCTGAGACCTAGTAAAAGCAGACAAGGTGATGCAAAATCTGACCCCCAAGGAACAGCAGGAATATATTGACAAACTGCACAAGCACTGTGCTCTATAGAATATAAGTGTTTATGCTACCAACACTGCTGCTGCGCATGATGTTCAGTCAACATTGGACGATGTCTTCAAGATGGTATGTTGCCTATGATAATATGTCTCACTCCCCATTAATGAATTTATATGTAGCTTGATGGTCTTGCAGTGTGAACTCGAATTTATGTGTGTCTCTTTGCCTCATGTGGACATGTAAACAACACCACCCATGCAACATGGTTTGGAACAGACAACATCATGGACTTCTGGGAGGATGTCCTGCAAATGGAGGCCAATGAAATCACAAGAAATCTGGAGCAGTGGGCATGCGTGTCAGGTCATAGTATGTTTGTTAGGTACCATGCTGGCTCAAGAGACAGAGGGGTCAGGGCTTGGCTTCAGCTCTTGTGCTGCACCCTTAGCTGAGTATGTGTCCCGAATTTGAAGTGGGTCTGATGTTGTCTGACAATAGGACGAGTGGACTGCTTTGGTCTGCTTTGAGGGTCGGGAAGTAAGAGCTACTAGCAGCGGGCCGACTAGGAGCGGAGCGGAGAAGGCGGGGAGTGATGCGGAGGGTGGATAGGAGTAGGGGGAAGGCGGAGGATGGAAAAGGGTCAGAGGGAATATTGTAAGGGGCGGAGAATTAAGGAGAAGACTTAGAGCACGGCTCTAAGTCGGAGCGGAGGGTCGGAGGGTCAGAGGTGACAACAAGTTGAGACTTGTGTCCAGAGGAGGCAAGGTCCTACTGAGAATTCTCACAAGAGGTAACTGCGAGAAGACAAGTAATATTAAGACTGAGGAAAATATCTAAGTACATGATATGTTATATACTTCTATGTATGAGGCAGTGATCAGGATAACTATGTTGTAAAGCTATGTACCAAGGATATAGTTTGTAAGTACATTACACAGGCGAAGACATAAGTCGGAGTGGATATCAATATGTACGCGTTGGATCAGTGATCAGGTGGTAATAGGAATTACTGGTGATCCAGAAGTAAGGGTCTATGTACCAATAGGGAAGGCATATATCTAAAAGGGGAAAGAGCTCCAGTTGAATGGAGAGGTTATGGAAGGGGACCGGTTGAGCAGTTGAGCGGAAGCGTAGGGGTGGAATGCAAACTTGTGATTGGACAAAGCGGAAGATGAATGGAGCGGAGGTGATCAGAAAGTGGAGTGGATATTGATATTAGAGCAGTCGAATCAGGTATATGACAATGTTCCTTCTTGTTCTCCCACCTGGTCATATACAACCTCTCCTATTCCAGGCATCGACAAACATGAGACAATGCAGATCATGCATTGGGTTTGCACCCGCCTGCTTAATTCAGGGCTGAGTACATTTTTTTGCCTATATCCTACTAGAAGCAATACTAACTACCATGTTTTTAGGAGCTATTGTTAAGAGATGTGACATATGCATCAACTACGCAAACTTTGGTATCACTATGAAAGAGAAGCTTGGGGTTGACATAAGGGGGTGGCCTGAGGACATTCCATTTCAATCCCCCACCAGCATCAATGATCACAACACCCTTCTGAAGCTCCATGATGGACTGAAGAATGGCTCCTGCCACTAGTTCCACATGTCCCTGCATCAATGGGAGGAATATAGCACCCATCTTGCTGCATGCCACAAGAAAGGAGAGGTAGTTGGCAAGGCACACAAGAAATGATCTGATGCTAGGGTACCCCATAAATGTAAGGGAAAGGAGAATGGACACCCAAGCAAGCGAGCACAAGGGTCTGGGCCATCTGCAGAGGCCCCAAAGAGTGCAGAGTTTGTTGAGACATCTGAAGAGGAGGACACCAGTGAGGACAAAACTTAGTTGCTATTCTTTGTAGTGTTTTAGCACCCAGAAGCTTCTTATTCTACATAATAATAATGTCAGTTATCATTTGCTACCTATATATAAAAAATCCACCTCAAATCCATCCTCCATTAGTAAGATACATGAGCTCGCTGTCTTGCACAGCGAGTACAAAGGTTCAGCAGTGATGTGGCGGTCATTGCCGGCGGTAGCACCAATAATAGTCAGAAGTGTATAATTATAGTTCCTAGGCACACACCCTACACCACCCCTACACCCCTACACTACTGAGAAGCCCTACATCAGCCCCCAAGGCCCCACTATACTGAATAATTATTTATTTGGGTGTGTACAACTGAAAGCCAGTCAATTTAGACCTGCCATCAGGCCCAGCTATCAAGTCTAATTAGGGTGGTTACATGGGAACTACAGGTGATATGTATTGTCCTATCTGAGTTGTAGATTGAGATTGTCCATCAGAAGTTAAAAGTTTGTTGTCCCAACTTATTGCCAAATATATGTAGTAATTTTTTTTTGGCCTAGTGTTCTGCAAATGGCTGAAAGAGGAACATGGAGGAAGATGAATGGATAGAGACAGAGAGTGACAAGGTCATCACTGAAATTCAAGATGTAACATAAACCCATATATTGACTATATAATAGGGGAGCTCAAAGTTGAACACCCAATGCCCAAGCCCAACACCCAACCTTATGACCAAAATTCAGAATACCTAGAATAAATAGAAGTAAATACAAAGTAAACCCTAAGTAAACCATAATGTTATTAATCATTGCCCTGCACAGTGTCACTGAAGGTGATCAATATGCTACAGCCATGGCTTGTACAAGTCTACACTACCAATATCTACAAAACTACATCCTGTATATGATGTTGTGAAGAATCCTTCAGCCACCATGGACCCCAGAAGCGGCTGCACATGAATTTGACCTTGATATCTCTTGCATTCTTGCTATACAACACTTTTCTTATCTCCGAGAAAGACCCCTGATACTCAAAGCTGGCTCGCTTCACCTTGCATGGGAATATGCACAAAATCTGGCACATCACTTATGCTTCATAAATATGCTCCATGTTTCACCTGAAGTTTTTCAGGTCATCCTTGATTTAATTAAGGATCATCCTGTCTTCTATAACAACTCAAACAATGCCCAGGCACCAGTTCAGATACAGCTTGCAGTCATGCTATACAGGATGGGTCGATATGGGAATGGTGCTTCCATTGAGGATATTGCCCATTTCACAGGCATTTCTGAAGGTACTGTTGAGCTCTACACAAGATGTTGTTTTGATGCAATTGAATCACTCTATGATGCTTCTGTTTTTCATCCAATTTCACTTGTAAATCAAATTATGGGCTCAATCTTCAGGTAATTGATTTTTTTCCCAATAATCACCATTCTGATTTAATGTATAGGTTGGAAACCTGCCATCTAATTTTGGAATTGTTGATTATGCCCATGGATTGACTGGGTCTGCTCATGATGCTTCAGCATTTGAGCACACTGCTGCAGTCAAACACTCTGACTGGTTTTTTGATTGTGTTGAGTTTGCCTGGATGGACTCTGCTTATCCAGTCATTTTGCACTCAATTCCTGTACATAAATGACCAGCTTTCCTTCACCCTGAGAACACCACCTTCAATCACCTGGTTTCACACCTTTGTGTACATTCTGAACATTTCATGGGTGCCCTACAGGGGAGATGGCAATGTCTATGTAGATTGAGGACTATCATTAACTCAAAGCATCAACACAAAGAGGCTTGCCAATGGATGACAATTGCAATAATTCTTCACAATATTGTTATTGAGGGAGCTATGTGGAGGACTTACAGATTTAGCAATGGAAGGAAATGATGAAGATGGAGGTGAGCAGAAGTGCAGGGTGTTGGTTAAAGAACTGATTGCATTCAGAGACATGCAGTAAGGACATTAAATGTATCATGTAGGGTGGTAATGTTAAGCAAACAAATTCTCAAAGGAGTGTAAAGGTTTGAAGGAGTGTAATTAAAATGTGTCACATAGTGGAAGGAAGGGTGGTAATGTTAAGCGAAAAAATTCTCAAAGGAGTGTAAGAAGAGAACAAATAAATGTGTTTTACTCGAGCGTGATCTCATCCCAGTCAGGAGAATATCAAACCCTCTTTCTAGAGGGTATTTCCACCACACCAGCTTTGTCCTTGTCTGGCTCTTTAAGCTTCCTCCAATATTCCTCAATCTCCCAAATTCCAGCCTTAAATTCCTCCAGGAGAAGTTGCCTTTTCTTAAGATTAATCTTGTCTCATGCGTGGTCATTGATGTTCTTGATGTTGGCTCAGACTTGAGCAACAATTTAAAAATATTTGCTTACTGCTGAAGGTTCTCCAACACATCCTCAAAGGTCCGCTTTTTCGGAAGCTTGGAGATACACTGCTTTGTCTTTTCAATTGCATCATGAGAAAGTAAGGACTTTGAAGTGCAAGTTGAGGGGGGAGGAGATGCTGGCTGGGACTTTGATGGTACCTGGTTTGGAGTTGGAGTTGGAAGTGGCAGATGATTCTCCTTGTCAGAGTCAAGTTTGAAACCTGAAGGGAAAGAGTCAGACAAAGAGTCTGGAAAAGAGTTTGGATAAGTCAAAGGAGTAGCAGATTGTGTAGCATCAAGAGCTTCCTGTAGTGCCCAGAACTGCTGTAGCTGCATCACAGAGAACTCTGGTGAGGTATGATGTCCCTTGTCCTTGTCCTCACTTGGTGCCTGGTAGTGCACTGTCTTTTGCCTGCAAGGCCAACACCTGTCATAATTATGATAGATGTGACATTGGGACGCATAGATAACATGTAATGCAGCTCAGGGAAGAATGGGAACTTCAAAACAATCTCATCCACATGGGATACTCAGTATAGGACACAAATTGCAAATATTACTTACCCCATATGCTCTTGATATGCATTGGAGTCGAGTCATCCAGACCAGACAAGGGGACATAGTGATTGAAGTGCTCCTCGTCACGTTCATCTCCTGAATTGTCATCTTGAAGACCCTCACCTGTAGCTCTGAGCTGGTGTGCATGATGCTTGTAATGATTGACGAGGCTATTAGCAGATAGATAAGTTAGCAGAGACATGAAAAATTCATGCCAGTCACATACTAGTTGAACTGTTTTTTTATGTGGTTGCCAACTGCATCGGGGTTGATGGCATGCAGGTCTGCAAGGATCACAGATCCAATGCGCTTGAAGATCACAATTTTCATATCCTTCAATGTATTCTGGTGGTATTTCAGCAGCAGTACTGACAAAATGAAGTAGAAATAAGCTTACTTTGTCCCTTTTCCCCCTGAGAAGTGTCTTCCTATTCTCTGTTTTCTCAGCCTGAGCAAGGAGCAGCCAGATGAGTGCTGTGGTCCACTCTGTCTCGCCAATGGGTGGTCCTGCTGATTTCTTCAACCATTGTGCCATGGTCCACACAGTGGGGAGATGAGGTAAAGAAGCAGAACTGAGTCACAGGTCATAGGAGCATTACCTTTCACTGCCTCATTGACACTGTGCAGGGCAATGATGTGACATTAGGGTTTACTTTGTATTTACTTCTATTTATTCTAGGTATTCTGAATTTCAGTCATGAGGTTGGGCATTAGGCATTCAACTTTGAGCTCCCCTAATGTAGACAACAGCTGTAATCCATCACAATAGAGATGTTCAAAGTTAGGCACCCATGCCCACTGCCTACACCTATGACCCCCCTTGCCTAAATACCACTACCCATTTTGTACTTGAACGAACATATTATATAATCAATGATAACTGACAACACTTAAAAGAAAGTTCAGCTGTTGCCCAAAATTTGACAAATGTTGTGTGAGAGGTTCTTGGCTTGAATTTCACTGAAGGTTGGAGCTTAAATGGTATAGTTGAACCCTAGACTAGGGTACACATGCTGTTATCTATGTGGGATATCATACTTTGTCCTTGAATTGATCATCTATGGTGGTCCCTGCTGCAACAGATTGTCAATCAGAGGTCCTGCATTTTGTGCCCAAATGCCCAGAAGCTTGTTGCCACCTCATCCAATATGCTATTAAGATCATGCTCAAGGGAAGAGTAACTCAAAGGGCTTGGCTTCAGCTTGTGTGCTGCACCCCTTGCCTGAGTATGTGCCCTTAATTTCTGAGGGGCAGAAGGGAAGTCTGACAGAAATCCAGGTAAGTCTGGAGGTCAGACAGAGGGGGAGTTCGGTGGAACTCTGGAAGACTTGGAGTGAATAGAGTAAGGCTACTTCAGACAAGTCTGGAGTAGAAACAGAACAGAGATAGACTACCCTAAGGTAGAGCTGGAGATATAGTCTTAAGGAATAAACCCAAGACTTGGAGGTGGACAAGAGGTCAGACTCAAGTCCGGAGGAACAGGAATGAGCAGGAACTAAGATGATATTTGGACTGAGGAGGTATGGAGTTTTACAGGAGTTTATATACTGTAGATGTCAAGTAAGTAATCAGTCAGCAAAGTGAAAAGCTATGCCCAAAGCATATGGAAAGTCTATTAGTAAGTATACAATGGATCAAAGAAATGAAGTTGGAAATGAAATGCAGACGGACAGATCTGTAAGCAAGGCAGAAAGATGTACGACCAGTAGCCAGAGAGCAGTAATCTAAAAGGAGATAGGTGTGAGTATGGAGATGAAATCGGAGTGCTGGACAGAGAACAGGACAGAAATCCAGACTTTCATAGGGGAGAATCTGGACTTCCAGGTCCAGAGGTACAGTATATGACATATGTGATCCTTCTAATAAGTATCTTAATCAGCACCACAGGCAATGTTTTACAATTTATGTATTCAAAGGATCCAGAGCCATATTGTACCTCTGCTCTCTTGGGCAAAGCCTGGGTCATGGAATTACTGTCTGGTCACCCAGAACAAATCCAATGTGAACTTGGTGTACATGCACATGTTTTTGCAGAGCTTATCTCTGAAATTTGTACCCTTGGACACACCAATTCCAAGTTTATTTCACTAGAAGAACAACTTGCAATTTTTCTATATACCTGCTGTCACAGGCTTGTCTACCAGGCAAATTGGTGAAAGATTTCAATGCTCAAATGATATGATTTCTTGGTGAGTGTACGCTAATAGTTTGTATCATAACATGATGTCTCATTGTATGTTCTATGTAGCTATTTTCACAAAATGCTTATTATCTTCTCAACCACCCCCTTCTATATGAAATACGTTCAATTGCCAGATGTGTCCATTCTGAACAAAATTCACCATAACCCCAAGTTTTGGCTGTTTTGCTCCAGCAATGGCTCATTCAAGGATGACGATAATGATCATGCAGACTTTGGTAAGTTATAGTGTCTTTCGCCATCCCCAGGTTTTAACTACATTTGTACTATCTACAGATATGTGAGCCTCACACCTCCGGTTGAGATCTCCTTGATGTGACTTCAATTCATTGTTTTGTGCCCTCCCCCTGCAATTTTCACTGTTTGGAACCATTTTTTTTTGCCATTCTTCACTCTCCTTATAATGCATTTTATCCTGTTTTTCTTGTCTTTTATAACCTCTTAACACTCCTTAGTCACCCTTTAATGCTATTAACACTTTGTGTGTCTTGCTCATTTTGTGACTTAATTACCCTTTTGTGTGCTTTTTAGTGATTTTATGACATGACTTGCAATGGACTTTGTCGAGTTTTCATGCCTTAAATCATATGTAATATGTCAATTCAATTGTGCTTAAGTCACTACAAGAAGAGGTGTGGCCTTAGTGCATCTTGTGGTGCTCTTGCTCTTTTTTTCCTTAAGGCCCCTGAAAAAGTCAAAAAAGTCCAGTTAAGACATCTGTGATTTTCCTGATGTGCAACTAGCAGACTTAATGCATCAACCCTACAGGAACTTGTGATTAGGCATGGTTCTGACAAAGACCATCTGTGATGGTACTGTGAATGGAAGGAACTGGCTGAAAATTGGAAGGTGCACCCACTCTGCCAGAGCACAACAGAAGGCAAGCCTAAGTTGGAAGTTAGCTGGGATGAAAAGAGACAGTTGCAGAAGAGATGTGAGGACATACCAAACTAAGCGAATAGGCAGATACACACAAAACTCCAGCACTAAGTAGTGTTTGCATTTGGCATTCGAACACATTTAAAAAGGTTCAGGGAAAGTTGAATGTAGAACCAGACCATGGGTTTGGTTCAACCCATACCCCAAACCTTGAACCGAACTTTTCCATCACTACTCTGTCAACACAGGCTGTATTTACTTTATGGTTTGTTCATTTGAATTTTGCTGACCCTCAAATTCCACTAGCTAATAGGTTCTGCCTATGTAGATTCTTGCCATGTGAAGTCCTGCCCACAACACAATTTTCAGGGTATAAATGCAAGCCATCTTCAATGCTCCCCACCTCAGAAATATTAACAAATCTCATATAAGCTTGCATACATGATGTACTACAGTCTTAAATGAGCACTTGAGCCAGCAAAACTTTGTCAGCCTCCTGTTGCACAACAAAGAGGTATCATCCAGATCTGTCTGATACAAACTTATAAGATATATATAAAATAAATTATTGAGTCCATTGATTGATGTATGAATATGTTGTGAATGCATCAATGTTTTCAGTCTTTATCACTGGTTCATGGTCACTTGAGCCAGCACCAAAAGAAGTAAATCAAAGAGATTAGTGTTATCTTTACAATCAGTAATGTTAATGACCAACTATTCACTCCCACCATCAGACTCATCGCCATCATTCTCATCAGCGTCTTCCTCACCACCATGACTGCTGTCTTGTTGACCCTCCTCAGATGCCTTTGGATCATTCAGTGTTAGCCTTGGCAGCAGTGCTTCCAGTTTCCCAAGTTTTGGCTTGTTCCATGCTGGTCTCTGACTTTCCAACTTTGCTCGATCTCTTTCTGCCTCCCACATCTTCACTTGATCTCTGTATGCTGTTCTGCATGCTTCATTTCTCACCAGCCATGCAGCTTCCACTTCTTTCCACAATTTTAATAATTCTGTCCTCCCTTCTCTCTCCATTCAGTGAGCTTCACATCCTGCTTCCTCTTCCTCAGCAGCTCTTTGATGTTCAACCACACAGTGGTGAAATTCATCACCAGTAAGCAATTTTGGAAGCCCATCCCCAACCAGTTGACCACCTTTTTTACTGTTCTTTTTTTTCTCCTCTTGTGCTGTAAGCTGACTAGAGAGCCGATCACAGAACATGGATTGCAGAACTATGGCAGACTGCATGCCAACCAGTGAACTCTTGTAGTGAGTTTCATGATCATAAGCACCATGAAGGGCATCCTAATACAATTTCTCCTTGGCTGATTCTGGTTCTGTCTTTAGCAGGTCATGGTTTTGTTTGCGTGTTAGTGTAATAGGTATCAGGATGAATGTGGGGAGACTGTGGGTGGATTGTACTGGGGAACTTGAAATGAGAAATGCTGCAGAGGTTGATGCCAATCCCTTGATGACCTGCTCCGCAACACCCATCAGCCAGCCAGGTGAGTGAAATGAACCTGTCGCAGGGCCTGGACTGTTTTCTGATGGTGTCTCAACAAATGGGTCGACCAAGTAGCGCTCCTTCTGGTATCATTGAATGGTATTTGTGAGCACTTTTACAGGACTAGTCTGCAGCAAAGGCAAGCAACCCTTGGATGATGTCTCCAAGCTTGGCGCCATTATTTCCTTTGTGACTACATCAGGATTGAATGGCCATGCACCTGTTTTGCAAAATGCTGCTTTGATATTCTCTGGCATCAGTGCCTTTTTGTGGGCTCTCGAATATATTGAGATAAAGTTCACTGTTGTGACCTTTTGCCTCTTTGAACTTTCAAACTGATCTCTCTCTTATGTCCAGCAATGCTTCAGTGGGTCGAAGATAACCACATCAAGGCCTTGATAGACATGAGTGGAATGTGATGGATAACAAAGTACGTGAATGTTATGTGTGTAAGTATAATCAAGGAACTCCTTTGTGTAGTGGAAGTTATGCCCGTTGATGAGTAACAAGCATGCATGCCCATTTGCTTTCTTGCTTGTCTTCTTGTCAAAATCTTCGATCCAAAGACAGCCAATGACACCATTGGTCCAGACCTTCGGTGAATGAGCAATACTGAATTTCTTAAGTCGGTTTTTGTCTCCAAATGATTTTTATGACTCATGATACACTCAGGGTGTTCTCATCATGCCACCTCATCAAAAATGATTTCCCTTTGTAGATCACAGTTGGAGGAATATTAGTGCCATCAGCACATATGGTCACCATGACAGTAATGTTTTCTCGATTGCCATCTCATGGCAGGTGCTGAGTCTTCTGCTTTGCAGGTCCAATGACCCTTTCTTTGAACCCCATTCCTGGTGGGAAACCACTTTCATCAGATGCCCACATGCAGTCTCCTCAATATTATGCTCCTTGATTGTGTTGCCGAGCAGCTTGTACCACTCTCAATTGGTAGTCTCATTTACAGCACGTCCTCAAGCACTTTCAAGAGAGCTGCTCCAGTACTGACCAAGATGAGAAGAATGCCTTTCAATGAAGCGGTTTGTCCAGTTAATCCCTACTCCACTCTCAGGGAAATCATCCTTGAGCCGAGCTTGTAGGATTGCATCAACATGAATCTTGAGTGTCTTGTGGTTCAGTAGGAATGCTCTGCTTGTGAGATTGTGGCAGTACAAAACAATCATGTCCTCTTCTTCAGGCTTCAGCCAGGCCTTCATCTCCATATTGAACTGATAGCAGCTTTGACCTTCTTTGAGTCATCAGGAGACAGTGTTGTGGTTAACGACAACATGCTTCTTGTATTTTGTGAGCCAGTCTTCTTTGACATCCTTGCAGATCCTCTGTAAGCTTCTCTGTTCTTTTTTTGGCTTGTCCTGCTCAATGTTGTATGTCTTGACAGCAGCAGTGATTGCTCTCTCTTTTTCCTGGCTGGCAAGCTGCTTTTTCTTGGTCTGAGAATATGGGCGACACATCTTCTGGAGGAGAGTGGACAAGCAGCATGTTAGACACCTTGCCCAGTCTTAGTAGCAAACTGAAGGGTCTAAACCATATATAATTTATCAATGTTATTGTGTGTCCCTAGTGTTGCCATGGCTCCAGCTTCGAGCCCGGCTGCAGCCAAAATTAAAATGTGGCTGGCCAAGCCGTTACAAATGAACAGCTTACATACTCAAGGGCTCGGCTTGGCCAATTTAGCCATGGCTTGCAGGTCAAGCCAGCTGGCAGCCGTTATATTTAGATGTTTTATAAATATAACCAATAGATTATTTTTAAATACCTATTCAGCGCCAATTGACGCCGCTGGTTATCGATCACACAGCAAAGAGTTAGAGTCCAAATACTTGTCGTCATACAAACTCACTTACTTGCAATGGGTCCGCAGAATGATGTAAGTGATCCGATGCCAAGGTCTGATTATGCACTGAGTCCCTTGGAATCAGCACTATTATAGCCTCAATCGTGCGCGAATGATCAAGGCAGCAGCGAAGGGGCTGAAGAAGTTGCAGTGCACCCCACAGGCGCAGGTGCAGAGGGGAGCGGAGACGGTTTATGTGCTGGATCAGCCATCAAAGTGGCGAAGTAGATTGGCAAGGATGGTGGGATTTAGGCCTGAGGTGAGAGGTGAAGTCAGCAGGAGAATGTGATAGTGGGAATAGAGAATGTGATAGTGGGATAGAGAATGTGATAGCGTGTACAACGACTCCAGACTCCAGAATGTATTCCTTCCCTGCCAAATCATCCAGTCCTTGGTCGAAAAATTGCACTTCTGAGTCTACAACAGACTGCAGCGATGTTACCGAATCTGATCTGTATGAGCTGCATGAGAAGGACACATTTGCAGTATCACTGACTCACTGGAATTGAGACTGAGGTTGGACTCGATCGCGACAATGAAAAATGTGCTGACAGCAGAGAAAAGAACAGACCGATGTCAGAGATGAACTTGTGAAATGTATGATACATTTGTGATGGCATCACAGCCAGAGGTTCCACTCAACAGCAATCACAACAAGCTGATCAAGCTCATCCGTTAGAATGACACTAGGCACACAACTTAGAAATGACTGATTCTGATCCTCATGACCTTAAGAATGATGGCTCTGTTGATGAGCGTCTTGAGAAAAATTGCTTTCTGTCGCTCATCATCAGCATCGCATACAGGTCAAGATGAGTGATCAAAACTCACGTAAAGAATATGAAAATACAGCGTATAATGTACACACTTGAACAATGTTGGAGACTCAACACACCAAAGTAGACTCCTCCCAAGAGGTGCCACATGTTGGTTGCCCAGTTAGAAAGACACATTCAAGAATCACAAGGAAAAACAAGTCAACAATTAAAGCTAGTCTAGAAAAACAGAATGAGGAGGAGCAAGACACTAGGACAAGTATGGGTAGTAGTAGACGAGAAGCAAACATGAGCAAGAATAGAGTGAAAAAGCAAGCATCAATGATCATACAACACCAGGAACATCCGGAACATCATCACATTCTTGCTCTGCGATGATTCTGAGAAGGGCCTCATATTCTGGAGTCTCGAGAGTGAATCCACCGATGGCAGAGGTCAAAAGATCACCAGAGCCAGATGGCGAAGAATCACCAGAGCTTAGGGCGCACATCAAGTCATACTCCATGTCCTTCTGTGAGGCTTGCCAACCTTCAGTGAAGTTAAGTCACTCTTTCTTCAGCGAAAACTTGACCATTTGTAAGGCCTCCATCAGAGGCGGGCTGATGCGATTTCTTCTCTTTGTGTATGTCTCACTGCTGGATGAAAAAATGTGTTCGCAGGGAACAGCAGAGGCCTGTATGGGGAGATAGTCCATTGCAATTGAATAGATGGTCAGAAATATGGGCTGTGTGGTCTAGTCAACACATCATGATCAGCGAAACATAATAGAGACATAGGGCTCTTACCGTCCAAAATGCAAGTAAATTTGTTCCCCATGGGCTGCAGACAGCCGTGCTGTAAGAGCTAAATTCCTGTTCTACCGTTTGTGTGCCACCCTTGTTATGCGGCAGTGTATCTATGTCAGAAAGTCCATAGATTGTCAAGCCTAGTGTTGCAGCAGCGCATGTCTGGTGATCTGACTGTTCCAAGGGTAGAGAGAGTGCGGAGTCAGAGGTATCTCTCACTCTTTTCTTCCACATCTACAGCATATCAGATCAAAGTTGCACTTTTATGAGGGTTAATAAACGCACCAGTTTGAGAATATAATCCCTGGCCTTGTTGACTCGGACCATGTCCCAATTATCATTCATCCATGACATATGAATCGCAGGATCAATGACTGTACAAACACACATGAGAATCAGCCTTGATTAAAAGAAATGCGTGGGACTGACACATGGCAACTCCATATGCTCCTGTGTGGCTCATCCGGTCATGGTATTTATCAGTCCAAGTTAAACCAATGGCAACAAAAGGTGCCAAGTGCGCAAAGCGCTGCACCAAACCCTTCCACTTTTTGACCAACCTTTCGAAAGCTGGAATGGCACAACTTAGCACAGGAGTGCTTTCGCTGGACATGCTTTGCTGGATGGCATGCGGTGCCTAATATAAAATGGTAAGTACATCTCAATTTCGGACAAATTAAGGCCAACCTCTAGGACCACCTCAAGATCTTGCAAAATTTGCCATTCTACTGGCTCTAACTTCAGATGGGATATAGCCCTTTGATCGTTATCATCAAGGAAGTCATCAACAGCCTGGGCTGCTGTTTAGCTAACGCCAAGGATTATGAAATGAGGCCTTACCTGCCGAAGTATTCTCAAGTGATTAAGCATGATGTAGGTCGAGTCCCAATGTGTGGGCTCATCACACAGCAGTTCAACAACTGGGAGCACTATCTCCTCATAGTTGTCATTTCGGAAAATCTTCGCATCATTGCCCAAGCGAATGACGTCTCTGAAGTTATTGCGTCATTTGTTTGACATGCAGATCGCACGCACAATGGCCCTGGCCCAACAGATAATGTCACCTCACAGAGCCGTGATATACACTGCCTTGTCGAAAGAGATGTTGCCAACTATGAAAGGACTGGCAACATCTGAAAGGTCCACAGTAGAATGCTCATCCATGATGTGCTGCACACATATATTGATTATGTGTGGAAAGCATGGGACCCTGTGATCAACAGCATTGAATTTGATCCCTTATTGCAGCAATTGGCAAGAAAGTTCTTCCATTGCAGTCTGGTTATTGGAAGCATTGTCAAGCGTCATGTGTCCCATCTAAACCAAGTCAGAGCATGTCAAACAGCACAAATAAACACTGACATTATGTGTCACACCGGCACACTTGATCAGATTGAAGATTGTTGACCCGAGTGCCTTCCCTGTATGACTACCTGGCATGTAATGAAAAGCGATTAGAGCGCCCTTCAAGACGAGTGCTGAATTGGCATTTTCCCTGCAAGCCAATGGGCAGTAAGTGTGAGGAAGGGGCAGAGCTTAGGATCTGACCAGAGGTCAGACGTGAACAAGATTTTTCCTTGGGCTTTCTATAGGACATAAGACACTGTGTGTTATCAGTAGCTAAACATGGTCACGTTTCATGACCGGGAAGTAGTCACGCCATGCATCTATGATCAGTGAGCAAAATTTCGTGCGGCAAGGAATATCCGACTCCTTTAGATCTTGACGCATGAGACAGAGCAGCCGGCGAAACTCCGGACACTCGACAACGTTAATTGGCTGGAGATGACCGTTAATAATGTTCCATGGAAAATAGATACTACTCACCTGGTCATCAGCTATGATGAATCTAACGATATGTCAGTGCATCTCATTGACTGAAAAGTCCAGCAAAACAGCTTCTGACTGTGCAGGCAGCGAATTGTTGCATACGGGATTGGGGGGAACACCAAGTGTCTCAATTGTACAATCTGGGTCCTGGCTGAGCCTTTCACGCATCTGTGAGATGGTCCAGCCCTCGTCAAGTCGGGATTGCACCTCATTGATCAAAATTGGCCAGGCCACTGGGCCCCAGCACTCACATTCTGCTAGGTAAAGGTCCATGTGATAGACGTACACATGGGTGCGAAGAGTGCCTGTGGTTGAACTAGCAGCGTACATCTGGATTTTCCATGAAGGGTCTTTCTTATGTATATCCCTGTTGGAGTGAGATTGACAAAACACTCCCAGACATGACACTTACTCGCAGGGAATACAGGTACGTTTAAGTGATGCCTCTGTCCTATAGAAGTGGGGGATGTCAACAACTGCCACCCCCTTTCATTTTCTTTTCCCGTCATGGGTGGCCAAAGGATTGGATGGAGTCATAGCGAAGGGATTCACTAAGGTCGTGGCAAAGGGATTGGTTGGGGCGGTTGCCAAGGGATTAGTTGGGGCGGTGGCCAAGGGATTAGTTGGGGTGGTGGCCAAAGGATTAGTTGGGGCAGTGGCCAAGGGACTGATTGGAGTAGAATTGAGGGCACCATCGCCTGTTTGAAGTGGGCTAGGGGCTGGATTAGGTGCAACTATTATGGGAGCACCATCCTCCCCATCATTAGCGCTGATTTCATTGATGTTGAAGAATTCAGCATTGCCATCTTGATATCTTCGAGGACACTGACGCTCTCATTGAGGGCATTGGAGGGCAGTGGAAGTTGCTGCAGTAGTATTGATGGTTGCTGCTGCTGCAGTGGTAGTGGTGGGATTGGGAGTAGCAGCTGGGGCGTCAGCCTGGGTAGCATTGGCATTTTTTCGATTTTTGCTGCAACGGTTGTTCATATTAGTGATGATAGAGCTATAGATACAACAAGCGAATCACCTGTATATATATATAAAACTTCAACCTGGGGAGACCCAGGAAAATCCCAATGTGCGTGGTGGGGAAAAATTAGTTACACCTGGACTTGAGGCTCACCAGGATATTGAGGGTTGCAGGTCTGATCACTATAGCATTAATGGAAATACACAAACAGGACAATGGGATGCACACTGGTACATAATATCAGCTGTCTTCAACAGCATCACAAGTGAAAGGTCCCTAGGCTGTGCTGCATGCCATAGTCTTGAATGTTAGGTAGGGGATGCATTGATGAGTCCGTGAGTAGAAAAGCATAGGCTGAGTTGTTGCTGGGGTTGTGATCATGAGGCTCGAGGCTGATCAAATCCAATAATGATCAAGATTTGAGATGTGACAATTCAGAGCCTGCAGCAAGTTGGCAGCAAGTTGGAAGATAAGAGACATGTGGGAGTCGCTCAAAGAGGAGTCACGACGTACATATTACATGATATCATATACAAACAATTTTGGTTGTCTAATACATGCATGCTCCACCTGAGCTCATCTACAAATATACAAATAATGCCTAGGAACGAAAGCCACTATGAGTCTTAACCAGTCGCCACACCCAAATCTTGTTGAACCCTCCATGTTGGCAATCTGACGGTATCCAGCATTTCTTGATAGTTTCAGAAACAAATCAAAATATATACATCCATCATACTATGCAACGAGTTTCTTTTTCTGATGTGGGGTAGAAGTAGTTGAAGGTGGTAGGGGGCCATTGCGAGGACGTAAACTAGGTTCATGAATCATGAGTGTGTGAAGATTAAAAAATCATGTACTCACACACAAGTTGATTTACGAACAGATGTTGGTCTTGGCAGGCACAGCAACACCGCCTCAGCCACCAAGTGAATGTTGGAGGTTGGAGAATGTATAACAGGGTCATTGGGCTGGATGAAATCCAGCAAGCCAATTTCTGTGGTGCAAAGTCCACAAAGCAATGAGTGAAGATAATCCTAATCAGGATCTTCTGAGAATGAAAGAGACTGCAAGTAGACAAGAAGGTTTGCAAATTCAGAAGGAATACCATCACATAAATCTATGATGGTGGTGTCCACTTTGCACTCAAGTATGTCAGAGGTGGAGAGCTTCTCATGGTTGCTAGTTAGCCATGGAAGGGAGCCAAGCAAGAAATAGATCAACATATATGGAAATGACTTGAGGTCATCACGACGACCTGGCTCCAAGCCCAAGTGGTTGTTGATTGAAGCGAAGGCAGGAGTGCCTGTGAGAGGTTGGCCCCAGCGAAATGGTATATGTGTTTCAGTTGCAGCATTCCAGTACATCTTTGCGATACCAAAATCAATGATAAAGAGAGTTTGCATTGAATTGCCAAGACCCACTAAAATGTTCTGTGGTTTGATATCACTGTGAATGTAGCCGTATGAGTGAATGTACTTGAGGCGTGAAAGCTGGGAAATATGTTAGCATCTGCAATGACCCACTCAAAGTGATGTACCAGCTGGTCTCCTATATTCACGACAGTGTGAAGGCTGAATTTTTGGTTGCGTGCCTTGAAGATATCATGCAATGATGGGCCAAGGAGTTCAAGAGCCAAAGTGTGATATGTTGACTCCCTACCGAACCAAATGACACAGGGGATCCCAACTCCATTTCCAAGTTGTTTCAGAATTTTATATTTGTGCTCCACAGAAGATGGGCAAGAGGTGAGGGGCTCAAGTTTGATGGCAACTACATCATCATTGAGGAAGTTCTGTGCGCAGTATACAACAGCTAGTAAGTGAGGCTTAGCGAGTCTATGTGTTGGATATCAACATCATGTTACAATGTACCATATGACCCAGATCCCAGAATGTTTCCCAGCCTAAATCTTCCGTCAACTTGAGCTGGGACTTTACTCATGCTGTGAAGCCTGCAATAAGTAAGGACAAATACAATATATTCAACAACAGATGGTTGAATGATAGGGTACATGCATGCACTGCGTAAGGAATGAGAAGAAGTGAATCCAAACACTGTTAGCAATGAGATTATTGGTAATGAAAACAAATGTTAGCTTGAGCCGGCTTGTGTGGCTAGCCAGCTGAACCGAGCTGGATATAGGTAGCTTAACTCACCAGGAGAGCCGAACTGCTGACAAACTGACAAAAGCCGAGCCCGAACCGGTCCAAGTCGAGCCACAGCAACACTAAATCAAATTGATAGTGTACATTTCACAACCTTCCACCAGCATCACACTGGCAGATGATTATATGCAGTATCAGTACTTTTTCTTTGATGAAGTTGTTGGCAGAGGTTGTGTCCATTGATTTCACGAACTTGGGTGATGAGGATAATTCAATATGGTCTTGTAGCACTGAAATAATGAAATTTCTGGCACATTACAACACACAGCACAAGATCATAAAACATATTTAGGCCAAGCAGGATCATATATAGAAGATGACTACAAGGTAATAAAATGTTAGCCTGCACTTTGGCCAAATATTGTGCGAGTGTTGTGCTATGGGTGTTTGGCTCAAGTGCCCGTTTTAGACTGTATGTCTGTAAGTGCATGCAGTGGTCTCGAACCAGACTCTTATTGACCCTATCGGAGGTAATAAGGGGGCTTGGTAGTTAGTACTAGTAGTTCGCGAACCACGTTATGGTCCGACTGTCCTTATAACCGTGCGTGAACAAAGTTCACAAGAGCTTAGGAAGATATGAGGAAGAATCAATTATATTTTCCATAAGATAGGTTCTTCCTACATCGCCATAAAGTTCTGCCATAACAATATCCAGCACGTAAAAGTAAGCCATCTTCCTACCGTTCCCTTCAGATTTATCTGATTCTATATCACATCCTTACAAACGATGCGTTTCTACTTCGTCCTCCCGGTTGTTGCTGCTTTGACAGCGTCAATATCTGCTAGTCCCATTGACGGCCGCAACGACGCTGACACCAGCAACGCTGACACCAGCGATGCTTGTCGCCTCTATTGCAACTGGGATCCCTGCTGCAGGGAACAAAAATGCATCTTGTCAGGCGCTGTGAGTACAAGTGGCTATGTGAGTACGACTAGTTCGCGTCCTGGATTTAACCGTGACTCACCGGCATGCTAGTACATCTGGATATGTGTGGAAAAGTGAGTGGCATGTCGCGACAGTGAACTGCAGTGAGTCGTGTTTCTGCTTTCGCATCGGTACAGTATGTTGAGAGCACGACGCGTGACTTACTAGTGGTTTCTTGCCGAGTTGATCAATGCGCATGCTTCTGAACAAATTTCACTGCCGCTCGAGCGATGGATATCTTGGAATAGAGTGTGTCTCAAACAAGTACTTGGATACATAGCATATGACTGAACTACTTGCAATGCAGTTTTGTAGTCTCGTTGCAAGCTTGAACCTAGAAGTCCTCATGACAGTGTCAGGTGGGTACGATCATAGACAGCACGCTGAAACTGATACACTCATAGCTATCCTAACACTGAAATGTGACGAATCTCCATAAGTCACCACGTCCCTTGTTTCAAGATACAAATTCCGGTTAGTGGCACCTGCCTCGAGGAATCAGAATGCTGCGTGACCTCCCCTGTCAAGCCCAAGGTCCAAGGAGATCTATCCCATTCCAAATATAATCGGCTGTATGACCACACATCCCAGACCACGACGTGTCACCGTACCCGCCGCCCATGATGATCTCCGCCCAAGGAAACCTAGTCACAACCTACTGCTCGACAAGCAGCTCCTCGACAACGCCCCCAAAGTAAGCATTCGAAAGAGAATAGCTTCATGGGAGGAGAGGAGGGTCGAAGGAATGTGGACGGATATAGATAGCGCCTTGGAAAAATAGATCTAGCTGTGAAACCGAGCATGAGGAGATTGAGAGGACTGAGGAGGTGTGGTGGATAAGTGGAGACGATGGGGAGGTTCGTCTGATAACAAGAGTGGTGGATGTATCGCATGTCTGGTCCCCGCTCCTCCATCATGCCTGTTCGTAGCTCAGCTATCTCCAAGAGGCACAGGGGAAAATTCAGAATACGGACCAGTAACAAAAGTAAATCAGAACAACACAGCGCACCTCGCGTTCCGGACATATCACTCCCAGGCTCCTTTTGAGACACCATAGACTTGTTCGTCACAGGTCGAGGGACCTGTGGACCTGGATCGATGTGTATCGTCCAAACCTCCCCAAGAGGGCTAAAAGATTGTGCGACGAGGAAGCACTGGTTAAACGGCATGTCGGACGTATGTTGTATGTTATGGCGGTGCGGGGGATGCAGGGTGAAAAGCTTGGCCATCGACTGCGGAGCGGAAGGATGTTTCATTCAAGTTGGGGTAGAAGGGGGCCGTTGCTGTCAGGCGTAGTGTGAATCCTGTCAAATGAGTCCAGATCTTGATTGACCGCATGAGTGCAAGTTCATTCTGTTGAATGAAGAGGAACATGGAGGAAGATGCATGGATAGAGACGGAGAGTGACAAGGTGTTGCAGTGCAATGACATTTGACAGTGCGGTGTAATTATAGAACATTAATACAAGATCATTGATTGGTTCTTAAGGAGCTGTTGCCTCGTTAATTCACAAGTTGAAGAGCTTTATCGAGACTCGTTTTGGTGGAGGCAGTGTGATGCATCATGCTTGCAAAGATTCGAAGGAGCGGCAGCGAAGGGACAAGTAGGGAGCTCGTGCATATCTAAGCCTAAAAGTACAAATGCTAACCACAATCAATACAACGCAAACAGAAAATATAATACATCTTCTTCCTCCCACAACCTAATTCCATCATTTCGCCCCATCACGGACGATACTGACGAATTCCTCTCTCCCATCATCCACTTGATGCCTCTCCAACAACACTACCGGAAGCTTCGGAATTGACTCCATGCCAGGGGCGCCCATTGGGGCGGCGATGCCCACAATTCTCGTCGCTGCTTTCCTGCAAACTGGGCACCGACTACAGGAGCCGTATGCTGCGCACACCGAGCAAACAGCGTGATTGCAGGGACGAATACTACAAAGTAAGCGATCAACTTCATGTGTGGACGAACAAGGTTTCGACACGTACACACAACCTAACATATTAATCTGGCATTTGCATTTCTGCAGAGGGACGTGCGCGCCTGGTTTGTAAGTGACGCTTGACCCCGCACCCAACTTCTGATCCATCTCAGAGACAGTCTTTACCTGCTTAAACCTGGCAGATCCATGGACGTCGGTTGGCACTTCATTGAAGATATCGAAAAAGGGAAGTCCTGCTGCGGCATATGTTTTGACATCAACCGGGGTTGGAGGTGCCAGCATCTTGGTGATATCTTCGAAGCGGGCTGAGTTGAGAACTTGCACGTTGAAGATCTTCGCTCTCCCGACGTCCCAGATACGTGGGTTATTGTGATCTTCGTTTATGGCCTGCTTAATCGTCCCGCCAGCGCCGAAACTCATCATTGGCGTCTCTTGCCCTGTCCACCCTCCTCTTGGGTTATACATTAGATAGAGGGTCGTTTCAGCTCGAATATCGTAGTCCAAAAGTGTTCGGCGGCTGTCGAGGAATGGCCACGAATTCGTCTTTGATAAGCCGTATTCGATTCCATCATTGACTAGCACCCGGGATATGAGTCTGCCTATAGTATCACAACTGTCTGTCCAGACAGTGATTGTCTCTCCCCTTGGGAGATTGACGTGAATCCGCATGCCCCCGGAAGTCCTAGATGGAGCCACCTTGAGGTTGGTCATCGTCATTTCAGAGCCGACGGAGAGTCCGAGCTCTCGAGGAGTGTGATAGATATCCCTTCCCTCAAAATGCACCGAATCTTCGTAAACTGGTATCACCTCAAATTGGATACCGCCAGTTGTTTCTGACCCAGTGATCTGATTCTCTCTCAGCCATCACTAAATCTGAAGAGTCAAAAAAATTACCTGATGCTCGATTGAATAACCCGATCCATAGGGGACAGCAACGAACTGCTTAACCATACCCGGACCAGTTGCGATACCATCTAACCATGGCTGTTCAGGTACAATGATGTAATCCTGCTTTTTCTCGACCCCATTCTGTCGTTTAAGCAGAGTAGCCATGTTCGGAATCATGGGTTCACCAGTGATGCCATTGACACCACCGACGTATATCCGAATAGCGAATGGTTTTTTGCTTGTGAACTGCAACCACATTGCTTCCCGTTCTATAACCCGCATCGACATGCGATAAGTGACATAGTACCGTAAATTGACCCAACGTACGGTACATTGCGAAGAACAAACCGCCCTTTTCTACCATATCTTGTGGCAAGACATGAGAAAATTCGGCAACATTGTAAAGCGGGAAGCTCCCTAATCCTGGTGGAAGTTGGTTTGGCTTCCCGGTGTCGGGCACACGGATTGTGCGCTGGAAAGAAATTGTAAGGGAACCAGAATCGATAGAGAGGCGGGAACGGTCGCATTTATTGCCAGAGGGTACAAGTTCAGCGGTTAGTGGCTCGTGAGGTACACAATGGTTGAAGAAAGTAATTAGGGGTTCATCCTGGTTGATTTGCAAGTCATTTTGATCATACGACGATTTGCCAGAGGTCAACTTGACACGAGAGTGCCTCGGCATAGTTGGGATGTGCATTGCGTAATTCATATTCGTAGATAGACTCGTCAGCAGTCGATGTCGAGGAGTCGAGACTGTCGAGTAGATAATGGTGGAGTCACGGTGCACAGAAGTACTTAACTGGAACAAATTGATAAGCACAGCCACCGCTTGATTGGCTTTACGAACCACGAACGTTCCATAGTATATCATTCTGTCCTTCGTCTATGGTTATGGTATGCCCGGGAAGACTACAAACCAATCCCCTACAGCACTACCCATCAACAAGATACAACTCAAGCTTGTCACGTATCAGGATTCAGATAACGCCAACAACTATACTGGTATTGAAATCTGACAGATCTCCAAAAGTAACCGCGGGCCTCGTTTCTGTTTCGAGATACAAGTTCCGGTCAGTGGCGCCTGCCTCGAGGAATCACCAATCATTAATCAGGATGCTGCGAGAGGTGTGACTTCCCCTGCCAAGGACATCTATCCCATTCCCGATGTTATCGGCTGTATCCACACCTCCTAGACCACGAGGTGTGACTGTAACCACAGTGCAAAATGATCGCAGCCCAAAGAGAGGTAAGGCTATTGCTCGATAAGGAGCTCCAGAAGAAGACGGCTCCAAAGCCAGCGTTCGAAAGAGAAGAGGTTCACGAGAGAGCCTTCACTAGACAATCCTGCTTCTAGTGTTTGCGCACCGCATATATAGAGCATCATCAACGAAAGGAGGTTGATAGTGGAATCTGATATCGTGAGTGGTTACGGTTTGTTGATGGTACGACCAAGGTTTGAGGTGCTGGTAGCTTCCTGGCGAGACGTTTCAGTTTGGGATGCCTTTGGTAGATTTGTAGCTCGTGTTGGTGGGCAATGCGTCCTGTGTGCGAAGGGTGTCTGGGTGGAAATGAACTCGGGTTCGTATTCATGCCGAACACCGATATCGAGCTGCGGCAATTGATCACCGAGAATGGGCCTCTGTGGCGAGTGTTCAGAACTAATTCTACTCGTCTCGATGCAGCGAAAGCGGACGATGTCGTTGGTGATGACCCCGGTGAATTTAACGTCCTGTCAAGGAAGCGCTGCATAAACGGCATACCGGATGTATATTGTATGTTATGGCGGTGCGGGGGATGCAGGGTGAAAAGCTTAGCCATCCACTGCGGAGCGGAAGGAAGTTTTATTGGGGTAGAAGGGGACTGTTGCTGTCGGGCGTAGTGAGAATCTTGTCAAATGAGTCTGGCACGACCGGATAATAAGACAGGATGTCGTGGGAGAGAATAAATGAATTGGGGTTTCGAAGAAGCAGCATGGGGTGGAAAGAGCGAAGTATGCCAGATAAGCCAAAGGACTGTCAAAGATAGGCTAACTGATAAGGTAAAATGGAATACGAGACAGCTCACCGGACCTTTTATATGAAGAAGACAAGGAAATAGAAGTAATCTAGAAGTCGGTGAAATGAGAAGGAAGTGAACCGTCGGGATGATTCGAATGCCGAGTTAACGGAGTGCACAGTGAGCTTTTTAAAGGTGTTGAGTCGCATGGGTGTACGGGTATCTTGGTTGACCGTGAGAAAGCATGCTTGACAGTAATTATAGTACGGAATTTCACGGAGCTGTTGCCTCGTTGTTAGTTCAAAAAGTTGCAAGGTTAATTGGCAAACGTTTTTGGTGACTCGCTTGGTGTTCTTGTGTCCCTCCTATTCGGCTCCATCCTTTTACTAATTTCCAATCACATTTCCTTTCTTTTCCCTGTCATCATGTCCTCTGCACCAGCGGCTACTTCAGCTGCACCTATTTCCACAGCGGCGCCTTCTACAACAGCGGCGCCTACGACAGCACCTGGTACTACTTCTCCCCCTACTTCCCCCCCTACTTCTCCTTCTACCTCCCCACCTACCAGTCAATCACCAAGTATCTCTTCCCCCTCTTATTCTCCTCTTCAGTCCACAAACAGTGCTAATACGACTTATAGTTTCATCTTATACAACTCCAACAACAACACCGACATCCACCACCCCAACAACAACCCCAACAACTTCGTCTACCTATGTCTCCCCTTCTCCAGCCAGCAGCAGTGCCCAACCAACGACAACACCTACCACGACTTCTTCAACACCAACGACAACATCCATGACCTCCGTGGCGACTCAAGTAGCCACCACGATTGCGTCAGTCTTCTCTTATCCATATTTTAATATACACCCTTACCCCATCCCAGCACAACAAATTCAGTCGGTTCAACAGTATTCATCACAACACAAGTATCCACATACACAACAATCCCAGCCCCAAGCCCTGTCGTTACAACCTCCAACACAGGCGCAATCGTAGGTGGCGTAGTCGGAGGCATAGCAGCAATCGCCCTCCTCGGTCTCCTCTTCTTCTGTCTACGCCGACGCAGACGGCGAGACGAGTTCGACGGCAACTTTGACCCAGACCGAGTCATCAGCCACCCTTCAGGGGGCGGTACACTCCCACAGGTCGATCTCGGAGATGAGAACGAAATCACACCTTTACCCTATCCTGACCACGGGAGCATGCGCCAGTATGGAGAAAGCCCATACCTCGCTGCTGGTGCTGCAGGCATGGGCGCAGCTGCTGCAGGGGCAAGCATGCGCCGTACGACCAGTCCACTCAGCTCCCCCTCGCATTACTCCGACACCCCCACCTCCCCAGGCGAGGGGTACCCCTCTCAAGGTTTCATACGCCCAGGACCAGGACAATACTCCCAAGGCCAGAACCTCTATGCGATGCAACAACGAGATTGGGAAAACCCACGCCCACTCACAAGCCCCGCCCCGAGCGTGAGTAACACCTCCAGCAGCGGTCGCGCCATGAAAGAAAGAGAGGCACATCAGGGGCTCGGTCTCGCTACCCAACAGGAAGTGGACGCTGAGGGCAGTGGCGGTGGCGGTGTTGTGCAGCATGAAGATGCAGGGCCGAGTGAAGAGGGTGAACCGAGAGATATTCCTCCTGCGTATGAGTCTATCAGGCCTTAGACTCGTCGCTTCAAAAGCCATTAATCGTGTTGTTATGTGTACGTGAGGCGATGGACCCACTTTTGGACGTTCATACGCTAGACCCTTTTTTCTTTCTTTCTTTCGTCTTATTCGTGATTTCAGATTGCGGTGTCGCAGCGTTGCAGAGATTTTTGTTCATCATAACGATCCGTGATACTTACCCTCTTCGTACTCGTTCATCTCACGCACGCATCGTCATATCACTTTTTGTTCTTTGTACTGTACAACTCATGGCCTCTGCGTATATAATCGCACTTTCGTTCGCCCAGCCCGCGTAGTGCGTACCCGTACTGTAGCTCGATTCCTTAGACTTGGAGTAATTGATTGTTTTTTATTGCACGTGATCAAACAAATATGTGTAAATACACTTTTTAGAGAGGCGCAAACAAGTTGAACTCATCTACTGCAATGAACGAACGATTTCAAAGAGCCACGTCGTGAGCAATACTTCCGGCGGAGTATCTGCCAGATGTTGTTCACTACGTATCATTCATATTCCCCGAGTCCCGTGTTGCTCTCAACTTGGAGGAAGGCATCTGGCAGGCATGCGACGAGTTATCGTTCTAGTCGACGTGTACCGCCGAGTAGAGTGATCGCTCGTTGCATGTCAATGTCGATATTGGTGGTAATGGCGCTGAGGGTTTGTTTAGAAAACAATTTCAGGCGCCCATGACATTGATATTGTGAAGAGGTCGTTTGATCAATGATGATGGAACATTGCTGATGGATCTGATCTAGGTCTACCTTTCGAACTTTCAACTTGGAGGTCAGGCACCTAGCGAGCATGCGACGAGCCATTTTTCCAATCAATGTGGACCATCGATTGGAGTGATCGCTCGTTGCATGTCAACGTTAAAAGGTGATCGTAATGGTGCTGATGGCTCTGATCTAGGTTTACCTTTCGAACTTTCAACTTGGAGGTCAGGCACCTGGTGAGCATGCGACGAGTCGTCACTCCAATCGACGTGGACCATCGATCGGAGTGACCGCTCGTTGCATGTCAACGTTAAAGGTGACGGTAGTGGTACTGATGGGGTTTGAGCAGAAAACAATTTCAGGCGCCTTGGCGTTGATAATTGATAATTGATATCAATATTGTGAGGAGTCGTTTGATGATTGAACCTCGTTGATTACTCTGATCTAGACCTACGTTTTCTCTCTCCAAGGACTGGAGTGTATTGGCAAAGCGACATTGCTTGCGATCGCTGCAGCGCGCGGACTTGAGGATTGCAGAACTCGAAAGGGGAGCAGTCCAACTACGGATTTGTTACGGCGCGAGGATGAAAGGCAGGCGAGGCAAAGCAATGCGATCTATTAACCACCTCCGAACCGTCGTGTTATCGATTGGCCGATCCTCGTACCCCAGCTCACAGCTATGATCAAAGGTGTGTTGACTGAAACACCGCTGATCAGCGATCACTGAGATGAGATTCCAGAACTTGAGCAGCTTCGACCGACTCATCGATTTGCTTTGCTCTATATTTACGCATCGCATCACATCGTACTCTGTCGAACACAACCTCAAGTCAAGTTCCCTCCATGGCCACATCTCAGAAATGAACGAAACGCATGTATGATCTCGCTGGCCTACCTGCGGCTGTACAGGTGTACACAGCACCGTATAAACGCGCCATCATTTTCATTTTCCTCGTGCAAAGGCGGCAGTTGCTACATTCACGCACAATGCACATGGCATCCAGAGTCTAGAGTCCAGATGGGCAAGTTACAAACAGGACGATGCAATTCATTCAATTCGTATTTTGCCCGTCCGAGATGGGATTCGTTATCATTATTATTTGTGGAGTTTTGGGGAGGGGTAGATGTCTCAGGGAGATCTTATTCTTTGGTGATCGTGAGACTGACACATCATTTGAGATTTGAGATATTGTCTGTGGGACTGGTACTAGGGTCTGCATCATACTATCACCACCACCACTGGCCCTGAGGATGCTGGAGATGACGCCTTCGGATATGTCGCGACTTGCAGGTCAGTTCTTCGATTGTATGATCAAGCGGCTGACTTGTTGTGTTGACGATTTATTTAATTGATAGATCATATCGGTGTTCTAATATAATAATCTTTGAATTTGGGTTTCAGGTCTCCTACTCGTCCGATGAGTGAGCTCTTGGAATGGCTGGTTGAAGATATCGATGATGCAAGGCAAGGAGGATCCGCTACGTACTTGACTTGACCACGTTCATCATCGATTGGTTAATTTATATTTACCCCAGTGCAGCCTATCATCACAGGTGAGGCCTAGGCGTCGGCTGAAACGCTCAAGGCGACGTACGCGTACGCTGATGAGAACTAAACGCCCAGCTTTACTAGTATGCACCCGTCCACATCCGAGGATTTCGACGATTATAGTTCCATTGATGATTAGCCCCTGATCAGGTGGCCGCCTGCACAGGCACCATATTTTTAAAACGTGCTTGATGATTTGCCTCGTGCATCACAGGCTACTCCCGCAACTGCCAAACGAGTATCATTTCCCCATATCTTATCTTCATCATGATCCGTCTCCAGTAGACATCTCAGATCTGAGACTGACTCATTATTTGAGAGGTCTCTCAGCTGTTGGCAAAACAGGGCGCATGCACAGGTTTGTACAGGTTTATACAGCATCTTGTGTCTGTGATTGTTACAAAGTGGCACTAGTATTGTGCCTCGTGTATCGTGTCATCTTCACAGTGGCACTGCGGAACACGCTTTCTGGAGTCTGTATCGTACTACCACGGGCCTCGAGGACGCTGAAGGTGATGTTTCAAATATGTTTCAGACACAGATGATCGAGGTTATGTTGACGATTAACAGATCCTAACGAATCATATTGGTGTTCTACCATCTCATATCATCTTGAATTTTTGGTTTTCAGTTCCACTACTCGTCTGAGGTGAGCGAGGACTCGGTCGCAGTTGAGATGTTGAAGTCTTATCTTATCTGATTGTTTGAAGGCACCTCGAGCGCCCAAACCAACTGTCAATGATCAGCGAGGCGATGAGCGAGATGGGGAAATCACGCCGTTGTCGTTTGTAGTCTTGTCTGCTAAGTTTACTGAAATTTGCAGAGCGTCCGGCGCCGACGATACAACTTCCAACTATCGGGAACTATCGGAAGATGCGGAGGCGAAAAGCTGAATCGTCTCATCCACGAATCCTCGTCCGTCTAAATTGGGGGCCCTCGTACAGAGGTGGTGACAGTCTTGAGCACCTTGTGAACTCCAAGGCGTGCCTCTGAAAGAGAGGTTGAACAAGGGAGTACTGGGACCGTTGTCTGATGTCTGACAGGGGTTCTCCCTGCGCACGAAGAAGGCAGCACAGGGAGGATAAAGCAAAGAAGACCCACCCACCGCTAAAAACGACCTTCTTGCTGACTCTACTGCATTGAACAAAACATCCGCTCCGTTTCAGCTTTGATTCCGAACACGTTTGTTCTGTGTACAATCAAGTACCTCTGAGAAGCGATGACATTCGTTTGCTGGGTAAGATCTGAAATGGTCCGCGCTCATTAGGTGAAGTCCCCGAGCCAAACCATGTCTTGACGAGTCCCTGCAAAGCAAGAGAAATCAGCAACAAAACCTCACCAAAGGCTGCAACGACACACTAATTGAGTCTATGGAGTCCTACGCATGCCCGATAAACAGCGGATCATCACCTGTCGGTTGTATGGCTCCCTTCGAGCGTGGGACTTAGGAGAGCAGTGTGCAGATCGGGGATGCATGGGAGGACTCGGACGAAGGAGCTCTATAGGGGATTGGGCGCGATAGCACTGTCGCCAGACGGCAAGAAAGTAGCAAGCGGGAGGTTTGATAGTGCAGTGAGATTGTGGAACATTGACACGGGAATATCATCAAAAAATGGACGGGGCACACAAGGGAAGTGCGGTCTGTCTGCTGGAGTCCAGACGGAGTGCGAGTTGTGAGCGGATCCGACAATGGGTTAGTAAGAGTGTGGGACGTCGAGGGGACAGAAAATATTCATCAGACCACAGTGAATATCGGCTATTATGTGTCCACGGTTTGCTATAGCTCACCCGATGGCACGATGATTGCGACGGGCACGAACAAGCTGGAAATCTGGCATGTCGGATGGAAACACGCTTATCTCCGTATCGTATCTGGAAATTTGACACCGCCACCTGGGCAGAAAGGTGCCAAGTGTTCACAAATTTCAAATCTCACCTCGGGCGTCATTACGACGCATGGGACGTGCAAGAACAGCGACTACAATTGTATAGCAGAGGGGAGCTCTGATGTGTAAGCAAAGTCAGCCTTTCGAGCTCCTTGTTTTTTTTGCATACCAGTAGAGGCATGACCTTCATTTTCGTGAACAGGCAGGACAAGTCTGCGAGCCACCGATGTGGTGACTATGCATGCATAGTTGAATTTTCGCAGCACGCACTCCGCGTGAACTGCCTGTGAAAGAGACATATCATCCTGCCACATGTACACATTTGGCGCTCACTGGATCGCCGCCAATAGATGCGGATGCAAGCTCACCTCGGCTGGTACGTTTTGAGGTCATTGTAAGTGTGATTCTAACGTGTAAAGCGTCTAACTCTCGACTTAAAACAAGAGCGAGCGATAAGCTCAAACGGCATGTGTCTAAAGCGTGGGATTGATCATTGATCTATAGATGGCTTATATATAAGTGAGTTTGCACAGTCGAACACCACATCAGTTCACTTTTCTACCCTCGAAAACAGGTATGCCACTATCACTCTGGTTACAACGGATAATACTAGGACGGAACCCAATCTTGATACGTTATGGTCCGATAGCGATGTTGGCAGGCGTCTTTGCCTTGCTCGCTGGGACCTCTATCTTTCTCACACAACTTTATTTGAACATAAACTTCTGGGCCCAAGTAAGCATGGATAATACTACGTTGAACTTTTTCCATATCAGCGGAGTCCCCGGTGTAAGTCCTGTATCCATGGGTTTTGAGTGGATTCACGCTAACTACTGAAACGCAGCTGATATTGTGAATATTCTGTTCTTATCGACAGGCAATAGCTGACATATTTTTAGACTCGCCGACATGTTCTCAATCGACCTGAATGGACAGACATTGTCTGTGAGTATCATCTTGACATCCGTACATTCGCCCCTAAGGACCTCTAGGTTCACTGGTCTCTTGTTGGCGCTTGCGGACGGCAGTTTACGGGCTCGTCAAACGATGATTGCATTCAAAATCAATTTGTTAACAACATCGCCCTGTATCTGAACGAGTGAAGCTGATTTTCGCTGTGTGTGCCTGACCTCACATTGCTTATTAGAAATGCCACTGTAAATTGGAACACGACGGCCCCGATAGGCACTTTTGATTCATCACCAGTCCAAAATCCTTTGCCAGTAACATACATACCCGGAAGAGGGTAAGCTCTAATCCACATCTGCAACGGACATTTGATTCGAGCATCTTCGAGGCAATTACCAGCACAAGAATATGCTACGGATTTGCCTATGGATCCTTTTCTTCCGTATACGTTGCAGAAGCAAGCATCAACTCTTTACTATCCATTCGATGAGTAATGGCATTGCTCCATTTCCCTTATTGGTGTTATTGACTTGTTGCAGATACTCTGCATATGTATCGCTATTAGCCATTGATACTGACAGCAATACATCACTGCCGATATCTGGCGTAATTGGATATGGAACCATAGTGAATTGGATCGGTCTCAGTGCTTTTTATCCGACTGTAGTAGGGGACGAGACGTTGTATGCATTAGCCCTAAATGCCAAGCGACAAGGAATGATAAAAACGTTCGCCCTCGTCCTGGTCATCACAAACTGTGAGAGTCACCTAGCGTGCGTGGTCGGGCTTGTTCTGATCGGATTATAGGGGCTCTCTCTGTCACCATTTTATGGATGACAATCCTAGTGCTGTTCCGTACAAACGTTAATGATGGCCTTATCTTGGCTTCAACAACAGGTGCAGTGCGAGCTACAGAGAATCGATAGATGCGCCACTGACATCATTCAGTCCTGTTTGCCCTTCCACAGATAAGGGCCAGTATGCCAGATTCTCCGCCATTTGGTAAGTAGCCCTGCCTGTGTATTTGGTCACCCTAACCAAAATCCATAAGGCACTTTCATCGGTACCTCGGGAGCCATGTCATCTGAGAACGCGCAGCTGATTCATAATTCTAGATATAGCAGGTTACTTCATGAATGTCTGTCTCGTCAGCATCTGCGTAAGTCTATGTGTAACTGCTTTCGCAAAAAAATTCACCTTCTGTAGACTTCAATTCTCCTCTTCTCGCAACTACAATACCGTTATCGGCCACCAAGGAAAACCTCAGTGCCACATCAGGAAAACTACGCCTTACTTAACCTTGAGTCTTGAGACGCAGCCAAGTGCGAGTCAAGTCGAAGATGGTTAATAATAAGAACACCACTCTCAAATAATTTTTTCTTGTGATTTGTATGAAGGGTTGCGCTGGACAAATGGACAAAATATGACTCAGGCGAACACGCTGTATAGGCATCAGGTGTCCGGGAAATGCTGTATGAAGTGTGTGGACAGTATTCACAACCTCTTTCGAATCTTTGCAAGGATCACAATGCCTCCACCAAAACGAGTCTCGATAAAGCTCTTGAGTCTTCAACTTTTGAATTAACGAGGTAACAGCTCCGTGAAGCTCCGTGCCTTGAGAACCAATCAATGATCTTGTATTAATGTTCTATAATTACTCCGCACCGTCAAATGTCATTCCACTGCAACACCTTGTCACTCTCCGTCTCTATCCACGCATCTTCCTCCATCTTCCTCTTCATTCAACAGAATGAACTCGCACCCACGGTCAACCAATTACAGGATTCTCACTACGCCCGACAGCAACAGCCCCCTTCTACCCCAATAAAACATCCTTCCGCTCCGCAGTCGATGGGCAAGCTGTTCACCCTGCATCCCCCGCACCGCTATAACACACAACATATGTCCGACATGCCGTTTACCCAGTGCTTCCTCGTCGCACAATCTTTTAGCCTCAACAGGACGATAAATTCACCGGGATCATCACCAACGACATCGTCCGCTTTCGCTGCATCCAGACGAACAAAACTAGTTCTGAACACTGGCCGCAGAGGCCCATTCTCGGTGATCAATTGCTGCAGCTCGATATCGGCTTTCAGCCTGAATATTAACCCGAGTTCGCTTATTTGCATTTCAACCCAGACACCCTTCGCATGCAGGACGCATTGTCCACCAACGCGAGCTCCAAATCCACCAAAGGCATCCCAAACCGAAACGTCTCGCCAGGAAGCTACCAGGCATCTCAAACCTTCGTCGTAGCATCAAGAAACCGTAACCACCCACGATATCAGATTCCACTATCAACATCCTTGCGTATGCTCATCAATGATGCTCCATATATGCAGCGTGCAAACACTAGAAGGGGGATTGCCTAGTGAAGGTCCCGATTTTGGAACGGGTCGTGTTGGTGCGGGTTTCTGATCTCTCGAGCGGATGTGCGTTTCAGCGAAGATTGTGCCCCGAACTGCCTAGCTGGTAGATGAGCGCTGAGCTCCAAACGCATCTGCACTATATGTCTGTGTCTTCGGGAGGTTTGTACGATACGGAGCGCCTTGATCCAGGTCCACAGGTCCCTCGCCCTGTGGCGAACAAGTCTATGGTGTCTCAAAAGGAGCCTGGGAGTGATATGTCCAGAACGCGAGGTGCGCTGTGTTGTTCTGATTTACTTTTGTCACTGGTCCGTATTCTGAAATTTCCCCTGTGCCTCCTGGAGATAGCTGAGCTACGAACAGGCATGATGGAGGAGCGTGGACCAGGCATGTGATACATCCACCACTCTTGTTATCGGACGAACCTCCCCATCGTCTCCGCTTATCCACCACACCTCCTCAGTCCTCTCATTTCTCCACATGCTCGGTTTCACAGCTAGATCCATTTTTCCAAGGCGCTATCTATATCCATCCACATTTCTTCGACCCTCCTCTCCTCCCATGAAGCTATTCTCTTTCGAATGCTTACTTTGGGGGCGTCGTCGAGGAGCTGCTTGTCGAGCAGTAGGTTGTGACTAGGTTTCCTTGGGCTGAGATCATTATGGGCGGCGGGTACGGTTACACCTCGTGGTCTGGGATGTGTAGACATACAGTCGATGATATTGGGAATGAGATAGATCTCCTTGGACCTTAGGCTTGACAGGAGAGGTCACGCAGCATTCTGATTCCTCGAGGCAGGTGCCACTGACCGGAATTTGTATCTTGAAACAGAAACAAGGAACGTGGAGAGTCGTCAGACTTCAGTGCCAGTATGGCTATGAGTGTATCAGTTTCAACGTGCTGTCCATGATCGCACCCACCTGACGCTGTCATGAGGGCTTCTAGGTTTAAGCTTACAACGAGACTACAAAACTGCATTGCAAGTATTTCAGTCATATGCTATGTATTCAAGTACTTGTTTGAGATACACTCTATTCCAAGATATCCATTGCTCGAGCGGCAGTTAAATTTGTTCAGAAGCATGCGCATTGATCAACTCAGCAAGAAACCACTAGTAAGTCACGCGTCGTGCTATCAGCCATACTGTACCGATGCGAAAGCAGAAACACGACTCACTGTAGTTCACTGTCGCGACATGCCACTCAGTCTTTCGCACATATCCACATTTCCTATCACGCCAGTGAGTCACGGTTGAATCCAGGACGCGAACTACTCGTACTCACTTGGCCATTTTTATTCACAGTGCCTGGCCCCACGCATGTGCAGCAGGGATCATTTTTGCAATTGATGCTACAAGTATCGCTGGTGTCAGCGTCGCTGCGGCTGTCAATGGGATTGGCAGATATTGACGCTGTCAACACAGCAACAACCGGGAGGACGAAGTAGAAACGCATCGTTTGTAAGGATGCGATATCGGATCAGATCATTCTGAAGGAAACGGTAGGAAGATGGCTTGCTTTTATGTGCTGAATATTGTTATGGCAGAACTTTATGGCGATGTAGGAAGAACCTATCTTACGGAAAACATAATTGATTCTTCCTCATATCTTGCTAAGATCTTGTGAGCTTTGTTCATCCACGGTTATACGGACAGTCCGACCGTAACGTGGTTCGCGAACTAGGTCAGTAAGAGTCTGATTCGAGATCACTGCATGCACTGACAGACATGGTACATTATGTGTGCGAGCTTATACGAGATTTGTCAATGAGAACATTTCTGAGGTGGGGGGCGTTGAAGATGGCTCGCATTTATACCCTGACAATCGTGTTGTGGGCGGGACTTCACATGGCAAGAATCTATATAGGCAGAACTTATTAGCTAGTGGAACTTGAGGGTCGGCGGATGAACAAACCATGAAATAAATACAGCCTGCGTTGACGGAGATGCATATGTCCCGCTACATTAGGTTGTTGAATGTTGAGTATTGCAGGTCGATAAGTAGATGGTCAATATTATACTCTCACTTCCAGGTCCACGAGGGCCATCCCGAACCGACACGCCTCACCAGGAAGCCGCCAGCCACCTCGAACCCCTCGTCATAGCATTAACAAGCGTCGTATCCACATTCACATTCACGATATCAGATTCCACTGGGGCTACTTCGTTGCATGTACTTATCGATGATGCTCCATATATCCAGCGCAAGTACTAGGACTGGCCTGGTGAGGCGGGGCGTGTAGGAATGTGAACCTGCCTGCACCTGTATTTTAGGGGGTGCGATGCCCAGGAGGGTGAGACACTGCAACTCGTCTTCGCTCAATCTCCACACGTCCTATGGTGCGCATCACTTAGTCACCACCACTTTTGTACAAGTTTCCCATCACCTTCAAAAAAATCGGATTGCTTTTTCCTCTTACAAAAGTGCTCAGTTTGATGGGGGGAACAAAACTGTAAGACGGATTTTTTATTGGAGCAAATCTGAGTGTGAGAAATTTTCTGAGCGGGGTCAGATTGGCCACTACTCAACTATCTTGCCTATAATTAGTCGAAGAGCTGCGCTACTGTTTCTGGAACACGTCTGTGGGACTTGTATTTCATTGAACTGAACTGCCGAACCTTAAGCTGAGCATCTTTTATCCCAAGCCCCAACTGATAAGCTTCTATCCACCTGTGTGTCCGATGTTCCCACAGACGGATACTCTGCAACTCGACAGATGCCAGGGCTCGTGGCATACTATCTTTCAGCGTCTCGAAAGTACAGTCGCAGTGATCTCGAAGGTACTTCTTGACCCGTCCCCAGAAGAACTCGATGAAATTAAGCTCGCAGTGGAACTTTGGAAGGAATATGCAGAGGTGACCTGCCCTTTCAATAATTTCTTGCACGAGTGACTTCTGCTCTTTGAAGTCAGACTGCAGCTCCAGTATACACTTGTTGCAGCAATCAGTGGCATCGGATTCGCATTTTCCCTTGCACTTGCTGCGAAGGGAAGGTTGATATAGGCCACGTTCTGTGAGGATGGTTTTTATGCCCTTTGGCTCTCCAGGGTGCTCAGGATGATTGGTTGGGAACATCATTTCCTGCTCAATGCGAATGCCATCATGAATGAACCAGCCATTTCGCATGTGCGCCTGTTTCCCACCCGGGTTGACATTCATGCGGCTGACAAGGAGAGCATTTTCAGAGTATACAGCATGTCCCTGTGAGTTGTCGATGAGGAACAATGCTTGGTAGCCTGGGCCGTGAGCCTGCTCAAATGCAGGGATGATTTTATCTTTGAGCTGCATGGTGTGTCAGTTCTGAGTCACAATCATTACAAAGTACGAACCTGATTGCAGAAGTGTTCGCCACGCCAATAACCATCATAGTTCTTTCCATATTCCAACGACTCCCCTGCTTCAACCAAGTGGCCGATGGTTGAACAAATGACATCACTGCGATGAAGACCACGACCCGCTCCCTTCTTACGCAGTCGAAATTCATCCTCAAATACCCAGTATTGATCCACCGCATCATTTGCCTGTGCCGTCATCTCATCGTGGGCACAAAGCACAAGTCGACATTCAACAAAATTCCGTGGTTTGGCAACAACTTCGGTGTCAACATCCCCGACAACATACCAAACAAATCTATGTTTGTAGCTTTTCATTGTGGGTATGAAATGACTTTGACGGTAGTGCAGAACATCAGGTCGGTCGTGCCCGTCAAAATAAAGACCTTTGCGATGCTTGAGGTATCGAAATCCTTCGCAGTGCAGCCACCGACGTGCAGTATTCAGTGAGATGCCATGGCTGACCTTCAGGTGAATACAGGGAAAGATCTCGAGCTCCATGTATCGCTTGAGGCCACATGGCATTTCTTCATCGACAACATGCTTGAGGTATTTATCTGCTTCGGCAGGTATCAGTTTGTTTTGGGAGAACTGAACAAGCTTGTCAGGGTTCATGGCCCATTTATTTGACCGAATGTATGCACGCAGCTCTGCAGCGATTGCAGGATCACTCAGGAGTGAGTACACCTTGGCATGACGGCCCTGCAAGGACTCTGGGAGCTTGTGCTCTGACACCCATAACCTGGTCCAGCGGCGCACCTGACGGCCTCCCCATTCCGCAGCAAATCCATGGCTTTCTGCAGCTCGTTTTGAGGCGTCAATTGATAAACGTCCCTTCTTGACAACCATCATCAGGTAACTCTGGATCGAACGGGCACGTTTGGCTTGCAACCCATTCAGACCTCCAATGAAAGCCGTCTTCTTCGACTTCAAATGCTTTTCGATTGCCGCGAGTGCTCCCTTGAGCTCTTCGAGGTACTTCTCCTGCTTCATCCTCCTCTGCTCACAGTGCAGCACGTCAACCCTGCGTCGCTTCAAGGCTGGCACAGCTGGTAATCGAGTACTGCTGGTTGCTGGAGCAGTGATCTCACTGTCGCTATCTTCAGATTCAGAGTTGTCTGCTGGTGGTTCCGACTCTGAGTCAGAGTCGTCAGAGAGGTAACGAAGCTGGTGGCTGCGCAGTTCAGCCGCTGCACCATGTGACGCCAGGCCTGGGGAGTGTTGTTGGATGGTGGGTGCACTGCTGTTTGGGTGAACAAACATGTTCCGCATCAGCAAGACTTGTGGATCATCTCTGCAGGATGTCTGGTGAGTATTATTCTGATATACTAAAGTTACACTGGCACTCACGAAGTTTGTCTTTTTTCTCGGTAGTCAGCAAGATCTCTTGCGATCTTGTTGTACCTTCGTTTCGTCCTATCCGAGTGCCCGTTGTATCCAAGTGCCCTGATCTGCTCAGCTTTCTTCCACTCTGTAGTGGTCTTTTCCTCCATGATCTTCTCAAACTTGAAACCAGCAGGCTGCTGAAGCGCATCAACCTCGGCTTTGAGGGCAGCCAGATTTTCCTCCAACCCATCTCCTTCAAGCTCACAGAGGCTCTCACCATCCGACCACTCGCTCTCTGAATCACTGGATAAGACCTCCACATTGACACCACCAGTGTAGCCACAGTCAGATTGGGAGTCCATAAATTCATCGTCATTTTCGGCTGCATCAGCAACACTCGGAGCTCGAGAAGGCAGTGAAATGTGGGTGTTAGTGGTCCACCGAGCAATGCGGGCATGAGAGGCTTTGGACTTCTGGTATTTCTTCACCATTGTCAGTCACTGAGGGTTCAGACTTTGACGGAGTTCAGAGGAGTCTTTCGTCACACAAAAACATGCATATTCTAGCTTAGTTTGAAGTGTCTCAAATTAATATATCAAAGGCTTTGGTCTCATGAAGTTTTTTTGACATCACTAGGAGGTACCTTACTGCTAGGGTTAGGGTTATCAGCGCTCGACCAACCAATTTGGCCACTGTACAAAAGTAGTGGTCACTAAGTGATGCGCACCATAAATGCATTCAAATGCATGTCTGGGCGCTGAATATGCGCCGGCAGGAGCATGATTTCTTGGTTTGAGAGCTGCGTATCCATGCGGTTAGTCAATTATATGTTCCATGAGATGAGTTCTTCCTACATTGCCATGAAGTTCTGCCAAATGAGTTCTAGTTAGACCCTAACACCACACCCTGGCAGGAGTATCAATACACCCCTGGCCATTGTAGAAAGCTATGTATTCATACCCACATGCTACCTCCAAGGCTTCCTTGTATGCATACACACCTGGGGAGCCTGCCTAGGGCTTCCCAAGCCTGTATGCATACAACCCCTGGGAGCCATAGTGAGTTCCTTTGGACAGTTCTTTTAGGTATATATTAGTGATTTTAGATCCCTTCTCTGTACACCGCTATTTTGTGTGCCTGGCCCAGACCATTGAATATTAATATTATCAATCTTAGATCCCTTCTCCACAAACTGTGAGTTTTTGTGCCTGTCCCAGACCATCAAATCCCATTTTGGTCTCCCCACATTATTCCCACATATCACATGTTCGCACTTTTCAGCCACACAGTGTGGGAATTACCCCACAACACCAAAAACATCGCCCATTTTGGGAATCTCCACAATATCAATTATTCTCACACCCTCCTCACCTCACTGCAGCTTCACCACCACACCACAATACTGTGCTTAAATAGGAAACAGGGTCACTTAGCCTTAATTTATGATTTCGAGTACAAGGATGGAGTATTGTGATGGAAAAAGTACATAGAATGAGAGAAAACAATTCTGGCTATCATAATCATGTATTGTTAGAATTTTAGAGAAGTGCTGTGAGGGTCTATGAATATTTTGCCAGAGGGTCTCAGTTTTGGTCAAAACCAGTGTAGTGAGTCAGCCGCCGGCAATCTCCGGTACCTGCCAGCAATCAAGGTTTTGCGCGTTGACGAGTGCTCCGTCGCACAGGCTGCCCTTTATCAACAATCACAGAGTCCGCATTGGCTACAGCTGCAGCATGAGCATCATCCTCACCATCAAGGACACTTTTCTGAACATTGGTGGGACTCTGGACCTGGACAACATGGAGGTGCAAATCAGGCAATGGGTTGTTCACTCGGTGCAGGATGGGTCAAGGACGAGGGCGAGGTCGGATATTTGAGGGCTGAAGAGGTTCGAGGGTGTTATCATCGACGAGGTTGAGATTTTCTGAGCCGTGATTAAGTGAATCTTCATTTTCACTTTCCACAGGTTGTTAACGAATGGTTTTTGATGCCTTCTCCAGCTGCTTGCGTTCTTTCTCCGCTTGCACTGCAATTTTGTGCTCGTGCTGCAATTTTGCGCTTGTGTGCAACACGTTTCTTCTCCTCTGCATCTGCTTGCTTGGCTGCTGCTGCAGAACACTTTGCCTCGACTGCAGCTTTCTTTGCAGCTGCTTCTTCAGCCTTGCAAGCCAACACCAGCTCGCACTTAGCTGCTTTTTGAGCATCTGCGATGCGCTTTGCAGCAAGTGTCATCACAGTTTTGACAGCTTTTGCTGCCTCCTTTGCAGCTGCATGTTGGTCGCATTCCTCTCTCTGTCATAGGTCTTCTTCAGCCTTTTTGTGATCTCGTATTACCTGCCGAATTCCTCTGAACTTTTTCGCAGCCTCGGTGTGAACAACCTTGATGTTCGCGGTCCAGTCGGCTTTTGCAAGGGCATCGAGCATATCATTACAGGTCATGTGGCAAGAGCCTGAGCCACCTTCCCTCTGTGGGCTGTTCTGCTTCTGCCCAAACAACTGCCGTTGCAACCGTCCGTTTTTGGCTTCCATCAACTTCTTCATGGCATAGTCGGCCTCCATCTGCTGTTTTGCCTTCTCTGCCCAATCACGGAGGGCATGGTAGCCAACTATATAAGCTTTCCGAGATGCATTCCGGGGTAAAATGGGTGGAAAGTCAACAAGGTGATATGACTGCTGTTGCTAGGTGGAATACTACTGATGAGAGTTTGTGTTGTGCTGGTAGGTTCATTATGCAATGTTTCGGCTGTTGCTAACGACATCGGAGCTTCACTTGTAGCCTTGTTGGAATCAGAAACATGGTCTGAGTCTGTCTCAGCTGCAACCTCCAAGAGTGTGGGTAGCATGGCTGGCACAGGTTGTGCTGACTGTGTTGTAGTATTAAGTGCAGGGGCATATGCAGCATCTTCAATGATATTAGGGTCCAGAGGATGGATGCCTGTCTTGTGGAATGCTGCCTGAATAGTGGACGGAGTGAATGCTCGCTGGCGAGCTTTGTGGTAGAATTCAAGAAAATTGCCCTTCATAATGCTAATGCCTGCTTCGCTCGCCTTGTTCACCTCTGACTTCCAGCTCGATGCCAATGGCCCGAAAACACCAACATCACAAGGCTGAAGACGGTGTGTCATGTGCGATGGCAAGCAAAGCAGGACAATGTGGTGATCATGATAAAACTTGACAAACTTGAATGTGCAGTGCGAGTTGTGGCCATCGAGGATGAGCAGCCTCCAGCCACTTGATGGATTACGAGCTGCACTCGCAGGTTCAAAGTCATTCTGCAACCACTTGAGTCCAAGCTTGTTGTTGGTCCACCCATTCGGAGGAACTGATATACTGCTAACCAGTCAGACATTGGCACGAGTTGAGCTCTATTTAAACATACCTTGCTTGGTCAGGATTGTTTCGTGACCATGCGAGATTACGACGCAGTGCTTTGAATATGACTGATGGGGGTACTGAACTGCCATCCACGCAGACTGTTTCAATGATGGTCACAAGTTCGCGGTCACCATTTTCAAGGTGTTGGATAGTTTTTTGATCACAGTCAACAAGAACGAGGGTTCGTTTTCCAATTCCAAGCTGCATGCCCTTCTCATCCATGTTGTAGATGTTACTGGGGATGATATCGTACTTTGTTATGAGCTTGACAAGGATATTGAAGTACTCCGTGACTTGTGGGTGGTTCAATGCCTTCGCATGACAACATTCAAGTCCACTTGCCCAACGCGACTGTAAGTCAGGGTGGCGAGTTCGGAAGTGATGTGCCCAATGCTCTGACAAAGGATTTCCACAAAGAATGACTGAAGCTTGTTCTGCCACTAAGTGAAGTGACATAGGCAGCCCTCGACGTCCCAATGCTTTGATCCATTCTTTCAAAGCATTCTCTTGGGATGGAGTAAGCTTCTGTTCTTTTGCGTGAGCCTTGAACCTCGTTTGTCAGCCATTGTACCATGCTGTGAGTGTGGTGTGGGAAACTTTGTAATCCAGGGCTGCCGAACGCAAGCTGTAGTTTGGCAGACCTTTTTCATTAATACCCGCTGCAAGGACAGCTGTAAGAGCAGCCTGCAGTGTTTGTTTGGTATTCTGTGGAGACATGGCACTGGGTTGAATGCAAAAGTTGGTGTGCGAGTTACAACATTTACACAACCCCAAACATTGTATTATGGCATAGTACGAGCAAATCATAAATGAACAAACTCTGTACTGACGATTGTAATGGGTTGATGAAGAGACTAATCAGTGATCACAAGTACATAGCTCACAAACTACTTGTCCTCCTGTGCATCATTACCTGTACTCCTCGCAGCTTCATAGTCATCAGTCTTTACACTGTGTTGGTGGGCATGGGGTGTTTCAAAATGGCTGCCAGCCTCGTCCATGTTGTAGATCGTGGCACGGCACATCTCGCCATCTGTGGGTCCATCAGATGGTATTGTTGAAGGTGATGGGGAAGCCAGAGGGGTGAATGCATCAATTAGAGGAGGCATACCATCCTCGTCAGAGAGTTTGTCTATTAGACTGTCAAACACGATATCAGCTACCAGTACATTGTTAGCAAGACAAACTTACATCTGATGCAACTTGTTGTAGGCTTCCTGTTGACGGTGTGCTTCATCAATCTCATGATGTGTCACAAAGTGAGGTGGAGCACTGTACAAAGTGTCATGGACATCTGAAACATAATGGGACATCTAAATAAATGAATTGAGTGTATTAGAAGATGCAGAATATCACAAGGAATAGCATACATACAATTGAAATGCTGAAGCGACAAGGAAATGTTGATAAAAGACAAATTACAGTCAAAGAGCCTTTATATGCTGCCTGATGATCATATACAATTTTCGGACCATACAATGCCCAGACAAATCAGAAAAAAATATGGGCATGCACACACCACCATCTAGTCCATTTATGTGAGGTTAGAATGAATTTCATGTTGTGGTGACATTTTTATAGCTAGAATGATTGCTCGTCATAGGCAAGAGGTGTGAGATCGTGCATAATATCCTGTATGATACGGGCCAGCGGACCATGGGCCGAAGGTAGATATATCCTCGACTATGATGGATGGGCCGGGAGTGTTATTATTCCTGATGGAGATGGGTGGGCCCATGTAGGGAATATGTAGAGTAGATGAGTGGGCCGATGGACATGAATATTCAATAGACAGATGGGCCGAGGTAGTTGGATATTATGTAGATGGGTTTACCAAGGTAGATGTGTATCAAATAGCCGGGTATGTCAAGGGTGCTTGTTATCACATAGATGGGTGGGCCCAGATATATATCATATTAGATGGTTGGGCCGACAAATTAAGATTATTTTGTAGATGGGTGGGCCGACATATTGGTATTATTTTGTAGACGGGTGGGCCAGGGGAGTGGTGAAATATTTATTATATATACGGGTGGGCCGAGGGAGCAGTAAAATATTTGTTATATATACGGGTGGGCCGAAGGTAGTCGTATATTGCATAGACGGGTAGGCCGACATGGGGGTATATAATATAGACGGGTGGGCCGAGAGAGCAATTTATTAGATATTATATAGATGGGCGGGCTGAGGTAGTTGGATATCACATATACAGGTGGGCCCAGATACATATCATATAGACATATGGGCCGAGGTGGTAGTATATTATATAGACAGGTGGGCTGAGATGGTTGATATCATATCCACGGGCCGGGTAACATCTATTGAGTTCCAGACATCTATCAAGTTCTGGGTAACATCTATTGATGTCCGGGTAACTAATATCGAGTTCTAGGTAACTAATATCGACTTCCGGGTAACATCTATTGATGTCCGGGTAACTAATATCGAGTTCTAGGTAACTAATATTGACTTCTGGGTATTTCATAAATTGAACAAATCACCAAGTACCAAGTACTGAGTTCTGGGCATCGAGTTCTGGGCATCGAGCACTGAAACATGAAACTAAAATACAACATTTTGTAAATTGAACAAATCACCAAGTACCAAGTTCCGGGCACCGAGTTCTGGGCATCAAGTTCTGGGCATCAAGCACCGAAACACAAAACTAAAATACAACATTTTGTAAATTGAACAAATCACCAAGTACCTAGTACTGAGCTCCGGGCACCGAGTTCCAGGCATTGAGTTCTGGGCATTGAGCACCAAAACACAAAACTAAAATACAACATTTCATAAATTGAACAAATCACCAAGTACCAAGCACCAAGTTCTGGGCACCGAGTACCGAGTACCGAGTTCCAGGCATCGAGTACCGAGTGCTGAAACCCAGCACTCGGCACTCAGTACTCGATACCCGGAACTCAGTACTCATGCTGAATATATTGGTAGATCTTAACCTATTGATGTCATGAGACTATGGATAGACTCCCCTAGACAAGGGCTACAACTTTAGTTTTCATCGAAAAAGTTCCCACGGTCTACAATATCGAGTCCCGAGAACCAAGCACTGGGCACCAAGTACCGAGTACCGAGCACCAAGCACTGAATACTTGGTACTCAGTACTTAGTACTCAGTTCCCGGTACTTGATACACAATGCTGAATATCTTGGTACTCAACTGAGCACCAAGCACCAAGCACCAAGCACCAAGCACTGGGCACCGGGCACCGGGCACCGAGCACCGAGCACCAAGCACCGAGCACCGAGCACTGAATACTCAGTACTCGGCACTCGGCACTTAGTACTCGGCACTCGGTACTTAGTACTCGGCACTCGGTACTTAGTACTCAGTTCCCGGTACTTGATACTCAATGCTCAATATCTTGGTAGATCTTAACCTATTGGTGTCATGAGACTATGGATAGACTCCCCTTGACAAGGGCTACAATTTTGATTTTTATCTACATAGTTCCCACGGTCAAAGTGCTTTCTTGAACCCTCCATTTGCAAGTATTTTGCTTATATCCTACCAGGATCTTAACCTATTGATGTCATGAGACCATGGATAGACTCCCCTAGACAAGGGCTACAACTTTGGTTTTCATCGAAAAAGTTCCCACGGTCTACAGTATTGAGTACCTGAGCACCGAGCTCTGAATACTCGGTACTTGGTACCTACTTGATACTCAGACCTCGGTACTCAACTGAGCACTGAGTACTGACTACCGAGCATTTAGTATATTGAGTATTGAGTATTGAGTACCGAACATTAAGTACTGAATATTGAGTACCGAGCACCGAGCACTGAATCCTCAGTACTTGGTACCTACTCAATACTCAATACTTGGTACTCAGTACTTGATACTCAATGCTCAGTACCTACTCAATACTCAATACTTGGTACTCAGTACTTGATACTCAATGCTCAGTACCTACTCAATACTCAATACTTGGTACTTGGTACTTGATACTCAATGCTGAATATCTTGGTACTCACCTGAGCACTAAGCACTGAGTACTGACTACCAAGTATTTAGTATTTAGTATCAAGTACCGAGTATTGAGTACCAAGCACCAAGCACTGAATACTTGGCACTCAGTACCTACCTGATACTCAACACTCAGTACTCAGTAATTGGTACCTACTCAATACTCAATACTCAATACTCTGTACTCAGCACTCAGCACTGAGCACTGAGTTCTGACTACCAAGTATTGAGTACTGAGTATCAAGTACTGAGCACCGAGCACTGAATACTTGGTACTCAGTACCTACTTGATACTCAAGTACCTGTATAGTGTACCCTCCCTCAGATACATCATATCACTGGACCAGGACACCTACACAATCCTTCTACAGCAACAAAAATTGATAAATCATGTGTTTCACATTTCTCATGTTTCTGACTGCTCTATCCTTGCATAAATAATCCAATATATTCATATATCATTAGCATAGCATATATACTTGCTTTTCATGACCAGGATCAGCTCAAAATATGCTGTTGCTTTGAGATGGTGTATATACTTGATATTTCTACTGATAAAAGGCCCATATCTCTGAATTATTGAACTTTAATGATCAGACACCTAGAGTATATTTCACATATATTCAGTATGATGGATCTAAAATTACAGAAAGATCCACCAGGAATTGAGAGCTGGGGAAGTGAAATAGATAAGAAATTGAGTGTGGGAAACGTCAAAGCTCAAATGCCCCAAACATTGAAAATGGTCAGTTGGTGTATCCTTGGCTATGGGCAACCAATTCAAACACTTCTATGCCACATCCCTCCCACCAACACTCTACCCTCAGGGCAGTATGCAGTATAGGTTCCTTAGGTAGTCCACCATGTATCCTACACATTTTTAATGAAATCTTCAACCTGTATCATATATAAATGTGACTTTGTGTGAACAGATGTCAATTGTCACTTTTCACACATATATTGTTTTGCTTGTCATTCACTCAATCCTGGATGGATCTTTCTAAGCCTTTAAGGCTATCATTTACCATGTGGGCTTTTGATCAGTAGAAATATCCCCTTTACATCAGATCTCAAATTTCTGGCCTAAATATCACTGATCCTTAGCATAATAAATGTAATAATGACAGTCTATGAGTAACTTGGATAATCTGTGTAAGGGTAGGGTGGTAAAACATATCAAAATGTCACAATTGTAATTTGTCAAGTGTTGTTCCTATGGAAGGATCATGTAGGTGTCCTGGTCTATCTATATGATGTATCTACTACCAATATTCATAGAAATAGACCCCATACCTGGGTGCTTGGTGCTTAGTGCTTGGTGCTCAGTAGTGGGTACTCAGTGTGCTCAGTGCTTAGTTGAGTACCAAGATATTCAGCATTGAGTATCAAGTACTGGGAACTGAGTACCAAGTACCAAGTTTTGAGTATCGAGTAGGTACTGAGTACCGAGTATTCGGTGCTTGGTGCTCGGTATTCAATTTTATAGACCGTGGGAACTTTTTCGATGAAAATCAAAGTTGTAGCCCATGTCAAGGGGAGTCTATCCATAGTCTCATGACATCAATAGGTTAAGATCCTAGTGAGGTATAAGCAAAATACTCGAAAATGAAGGGTTCAAAAGTGTTAAGGTACATATTGAGTAGTGAGTAGGTACCAAGATATTCAGCATCGAGTATCAAGTACTGAGTACCAAGTATTGAGTATTGAGTAGGTACCGAGCATCGAGTATCAAGTACCGAGTCCCGAGTATTCAGTGCTCGGTGCCTGGTGCCCGGTGCCCGGTGCTCGGTACTCAATATTGTAGACCGTGGGAACTTTTTCGATGAAAACTAAAGTTGTAGCCCTTGTCTAGGGGAGTCTATCCATAGTCTCATGACATCAATAGGTTAAGATCCTAGTAAGATATAAGCAAATACTTGCAAATGGAGTGTTCAAGAAAGCACTTTGACCATGGGAACTTTTTAGATAAATATCTGCCCGGTGCTCGGTGCTCGGTGCTCGGTAGTCAGTGCTCGGTGCTCGGTACTCGGTGCTCGGTGCTCGGTGCTCGGTACTCAGTGCTCGGTGCTCGGTACTCGGTGCTCGGTGCTCGGTGCTCGGTACTCAATATTGTAGACCGTGGGAACTTTTTCGATGAAAACTAAAGTTGTAGCCCTTGTCTAGGGGAGTCTATCCATAGTCTCATGACATCAATAGGTTAAGATCCTAGTAAGATATAAGCAAAATACTTGCAAATGGAGTGTTCAAGAAAGCACTTTGACCATGGGAACTTTTTAGATAAATATCTGCCCGGTGCCTGGTGCTTGGTGCTCGGTGCTCAGTTGAGTACCAAGATATTCAGCATTGAGTATCAAGTACTGGGAACTGAGTACTAAGTACCGAGTACCAAGTATTCAGTGCTCAGTGCTCGGTACTCAGTGCCCGGTGCCTGGTGCCCGGTGCTCGGGACTTGATATTGTAGACTGTGGGAACTTTTTCGATGAAAACCAAAGGTTGTAGCCCTTGTCCAGGGGAGTCTATCCATGGTCTCACGACATCAATAGGTTAAGATCCGAGTCGGTACTCGGTACTCGGTGATTCGTGTGTATCATCTTACATTTGTATTTCTGTACACATTTCACCGAGTACCGAGTACCGAATCTCGGGTGTCAGGTGTCGGTACTTGGTACTTGGTACTCGGGTGTCGGGTGTTGGTACTTGACTCGAAACTCGAAACTCGAAACTCGAAACTCGAATCTTGGAATCTTGAAACTCGAAACTCGCATAAATCTGAGTTTCGAATCCCGAGACTCGAATCACTGAGTACCGAGTACCAAATCTCGGGTGTCGGTACTCAGTACTCGGTACTCGGTACTCGGGTGTCAGGTGTTGGTATCAACTCGAAAACTCGACACTCGAATCTTGAAATCCCGAGACTCGAATCACTGAGTACCGAGTACCAACACCCGATTTTGGTACTCAGTACTTGGGTGTCAGGTGTCGGTACTCGACTCGAAACTCGTAAAATGTGATGAGTTTCCAGTTGAGGTTTGAATTTCAAGTTGAGTCTCTCTCGAGTCTCCCCAGTCGGGTGTTCAGGGCTCGGGTTTCGGTTTCAGGGTTCAGTACTCGGTACTCGTTACTACTGGTGAATGTCAGACATGGTGTATTCAGGCTTTCTGGTATCTATCTACTCGACGAAGATGTTTTCGATTGATGAGCACTGTGGTGAAACACGACTGTGATCTTATTAGTATCACTCGTCGCTGAGTCTGAGTCACACAGGCAGCTCTCTGGTTCTCTTTCAGCGCTTTCATGGATATAGTATACCAATACCTAGCCTATCTGTCTATAGATACGTATCTGGGCCCACCCGTCTGTCTAATATTACCCGACATCAGCCCACCCGTCTAGGTAAAATTCCCAACTTCAGCCCACCCATCTATGAATATTT
>NW_024538520.1:0-2858 GCF_016628075.1 Suillus paluster
TTTGAATCATCAAATGGACTGTCCGAATCTGCGGGAAGACCCACTGGGATTGTTATATGCCTTTATGAGGCAATCCACCAATTGATCGCAAGCCATCACCAGATCGGTGTCTAGCTTAGGAGAAGGTATGACTGGGTCTCCTCCTGTTTTCTCGGCAATGAATTTCTGTTCGGTATATTGACATGCCTCATGAGTGACCGTCAAGGCCCAAGTGCGCCAGAAGGTTATTTCAATATCGGAGGTGGAAGACACATTCATGATGGTGTTGATCTTGGGAAATCAGATGGTCAATGCTGGATGTCCACAGACTTTAAAGGTGATGGAGATAGGGTGGATCAGATAGGGAACCTTGATTTTAGCTTTCAAAGATGGATTATCATTTCATTGCTATACTAATATGTCAATGCAATACCGGATAATTGGAAGGGTGCTAGATATCAAATATTTGAGTGTCGAGACCCAGGTCCTGGAACTCGGTACATGATGCTTGGTCAATTCAAATTTCGGTAGTTCGAACTCAGCTTTCAAAGACGGATTATCATTCATTGCAATGTTAGTATGTCAATGAAATACCAGATAATTGGAGAGCCCCTTCAGTGACAAACTCCGTATTATACGAGGCAAACTGACGTGCATAATATCCCGTATAACACGGGCTAGTGGACCATGGGCCGATGATGAAGATATCCTCGATGTTAACAGATGGGCCGGGAGGGATATTATTACCAATGAATACGGGTGGGCCGATGATGAAGAAATCCTTGATGTTAACGGATGGGCCAGGAGGGATATTATTACCAATGAATACGGGTGGGCCCATCTAGGTAATATGTAGAGTAGGATGGACATGTATATTATAGACAGGTGGGCTGAAGAGAGATGTATATTATATAGACGGGTGGGCCGAAGGAGCAGTTTATTATATATCATATAGATGGGTGGGCCGATGTAGTGGTATTATTATCTAGATAGGTGGGCTGGAGGAGCAGTTTATTATATATCATATAGACGGGTGGGCTGATGTAGTGGTATTATTATCTAGACAGGTGGGCCGGAGGAGCAGTTTATTATATATCATATAGACGGGTGGGCCAACATAGGGAGTATATTATGTAGACAGGTGGGCCAAGGTAATTGTTATCATATAAACGGGTGGGCCGAGAGAGCGATTTATTAGATATTATATAGACAGGTGGGCCGAGGTAGTTGGATATCACATATACGGGTGGGCCCAGATACGTATCATATAGACGTATGGGCCGAGGTGGTAGTATATTATATAGACGTATGGGCCAAGGTAGTAGTATATTATATAGATGGGTGGGCCGAGATGGTTGATATCATATACACGGGTGGGCCCAGAAGAATGAGTGTTATAAACATCAGTGGGCTGAGATAGTTGGATGACATACTAATCAGTGTGCTGATGTAGGCACCAGTACATACCCACTGTATGAGTGCATACACCTATCATCGACCACTGAAATGAGAGACACGAAACCCTGAATACAACATTTCGTAAATTAGACGAATCACCAAGTACCTAGTACTGAGTACTGAGTACCGAGTTCCGGGTAATGTCTATTGAGTGACAAAACCAGATGATATCCCACATCCATCCGACCCATCCTAAACCCATCCGCGGGTATCCAAATCCCATCCGACGCTCGTCCATGCACATATGGACGATCCGTCACTTGCATGCATACCCAGATGCAAGTGCATGCGCTCGGATATGTAATAAGGAGCATCGGATTGCTTCGGAGTGTTTCGGGTGTACATGTAATAGTGAGTGCGTTCAATACAAGTCATGGACTCATAGGCAAGACACATGGTCGGTTAGCAAGCGGGTTTTCGCCCATATATTAGAGGTGCTTTGGTACATACTTTCCCTCAGTTGTTTCTATCGCCTCCTTTGGCAGTGGCTGAGGTATGTCTTCACTTACATTCATTTATGCCACAGTGTAGCTAATATAGAGTAGTGCGGATCCTATCCGCTTTACTTAGGTGAATACAGTCGTTTCTATCGCCTCCTTTGGCAGCGGCTGAGTGCGGATCCTATCCGCTTTACTTAGGTGTATCCGCAGACCCGATCCGCTTCGCTTAGGGTACTGACGGATCACATCCGCTTCACTCAAAGTTTTGTCATTGAGTTCTGGGTAACATCTATCGAGTTCCGGGTAACATCTATCAACGTCCAGGTAACTAATATCGAGTTCTGGGTAACTAATACCGAGTTCCAGGTATTTTGTAAATTGAACAAATCACCAAGTACCAAGTACCGAGTACCGGGCACCAAGTTCCAGGCACCAAGTTCTGAGTTCCGAGTTCCAGGCACCGAGTTCTGGGCACCAAGTACCGGGCATCGAGCACTGACACAAAACTAAAATAAAACATTTCATAAATTGCACAAATCACCGAGTACCAAGTTCTGAGTACTGAGTTCTGAGTTCCGGGCACCGAGTTCCGGGCACCAAGTACCGGGTTCCGGGTTCCGGGTTCTGGGCACCGAGTTCCGGGTTTCGGTACTCAGTACTCGATGCCTGGAACTCAGTGCCCAGAACTCGGAACTCGGTACTCGGTGATTTGTGCAATTTACGAAATGTTTTATTTTAGTTTCGTGTTGGTGCTCAATGCCCGAAACTCAATGCCCAGAACTTGGTGCCTGGAACTCGGTACTCGGTACTTGGTGATTTGTTCAATTTATGAAATACCCAGAACTCGGTATTAGTTACCCGGAACTCGATATTAGTTACCCGGACGTCGATAGATGTTGCCCATGCATTTCAACAACATTTACAAAATCTAACACTACCAAATTATGTAAACATTTCAACATCGCCCAGATGACCCTCATC
>NW_024538521.1:0-2838 GCF_016628075.1 Suillus paluster
CGGGAGTTCTGGCCATGCCACGAGACTGACTTTGAGTTCGGGCCTTGGATTGGGAGGCAGGGGGAGCTTGGGAGGGGGCGGGGTTTGGGACGCGGGGGGAGCCTTGGAGGGAGCCTGGAGGGAGCCCTGGAGGGAGCCCTGGAGGGTCCCTGGATGGCGTCCTGGACCTCGTCTTCCGGGTGGTAGAGGAGGCACCACTGCGAGGAGGCGGGGATCCCATAGACGCGGGGTGCACTTGATCTTCTTTGTCGTGCAGTAGATGCACGACATACATGGAGCCCCGGTCCTCTTGTCCATCCGAGTTGCGCAAGGCCATTGTAGCTTGTTGCAAGCGTAGCATGGGTTTTTCTGTGAGTTGTATTAGTGTATGGATACACTTGAGATATATAAAAGTACTCACCGGTCCGGAATGAGAATGTCAACTGCAGGGATGACCGGGGCCTGCACCGGGGGTTCGGGAGTTGGCCAGGAGGGCTCGACGACTGCTGGGCGACTGCCGGCAATCACCTGGTAAACAGTAAGCATACACCCGAGTCCCGGACGCGTAAGCGTGACTTACCATGGCAGGGCCAAAGGGTTTCTTCGTCGGAACCCTGGGTGATCGAGGCAATTGGGCGTCCTTGCGATAACTGTGGAGAGCAGGGGAACGACGACCTCCGGCGCTCCACCCGAAAATGGCTGCAAGAAAATGTGAGACAAGTAAAAGAAGAACGAGACGACATACCTTGACAATCGTGTCTTCCTCATCTTCCGACTCCACCATGGGCTTGGACTTCACCACGCGAGCCGACCTCAGATGCTTGTGACTCTTCATCGCGGATTTCGGGGGTTGGGAGGGTGGTCCCAAATCAAGGGGGACTTCCTCTTATTACTGCCTTCTGCCTCAGGCTCCAGGTCAGCGAAGACGGCCTTACCTTTCCCTTGTCCCGGAACTCTGGTGGGGTTGGTGGAAGGGCCGGCGACATTGCTAGGGATGGCTGGGGAGGGAAGGTTGACTGGAATCGGACCTGTGGATGGGGGGGCAGCAGTTGGGAGATCAAAGGTCCGGTCACCTATGGCCTCCCAGGCGAGGACCTTGGGGTGCCAGGGGTGCCTCAAAATGCGGGGATCGTCATACCCGATGGTGTGCCAGTCGGGCCAGACCTTGGGAACCATGCTCCGGATGCGGTGTAGCTCTTTGAGGCACGAAATGATGAGTCCGGGAATAGGACCATCCCCGGACCCATACTCCTTTGCTACATTAGACTACCTGGATGTTAGAGACGAAAAAAAAACACAAAAAAAATACATACCACAAGTGTACCAACCTGTTTTCCCAGAGCTGAGTGGCTGGGACCCGGGGGAATCTGCTGGCGCGCTGATGCCATGATCTGGGCAGTGGAATTCTTGAGATCGGTCAAAGAGTCGGCAACTGGAGTGGACATGATGAGTGAGTTGAGAGATTTAAAGATCTTGAAATCAGATTGAGATCAGTTATCAGAAGGATGAAGTTTCAAATCAAACAAGACATTTGATGGACGATCGATAAAATCATTGATTGTTTGTGTTTGTTTGGTCGTCGTTCAACTTTCGGCAATCGCCGGTTGTGTGTTGAACTTCGAAGTTTTTTCAATCATCAGTCAACCAGTCCACCAATTCTCCACACCACATGAGTTCCCATCCAGCCGTTAGATTTAATGACCCCCCGGTGACCGACTATAATTCTATGGATGTGGATGACTCATCTATGGGCCGGGTATCACTAGGTATGTTGTATTCTTATCATTCCTTATCAATTTACGGGTGTCCCTCAGATGACTTAGATGACTTATACCTTGGGCCGGATGATGACATAGAATATGATTCTATGTGTCCGGACCACCGGATGCATCGGCTGCAATGCCCGGTATGTTTATACATTCCTTATGATCAGTGTTCACCATCCATGCTAACTTCACCCTTGAAGATCAATCACATGGGTGAGCTGATGATGGCTGTCTCATTGATCCAGACTTGTACCTCGGGCCTGAGGATGATGTCATTGATGTTGATGAGTTGCCGGATTCTGCTGATCCTCCCACTTTTGCACCGGCTACATCAGAGGTGTCTATTTCATGTGGGTCTATTCATTCCAGACATTATTGATACTTATGTATCTCCCAAGCCACCAAATCATCTACGAACTTCGTGCAGATGAGCCGGAGCTCGATGTCGAAGATGTACGTTTGATGGTCCGGGAGCTCCATCCTTTCGGAAAATACGAACACCCAGAATGTGAGTATCTGAAAGCAGAGCATTTATCTTTTTGCTAATCTTTCGGGAAGACCAATCCGTCCGAGATCGACTCGGTGATTACAAACGCCGTACTGGAGGTCTTCCTGACCCTTCCATCCAACAACTAATGGAGGCTGAGCGACCATTCCGAACTGCTTGGGCGGAAACTTCCGACAACAAACTGAGAAAAGCTGATGCAGACCTGCAGAGGTTGCAAAGAGTTGAACAGATGAGCATTGAAATGCTCAAGGTAGTAGATTCCATGATTCAACACTTTGAAGAACAAATGACTATGTAAATTACCTTATTACAACCTCTGAATTTTCATTGATATCCCCACATCATGTACACTACCGGATCTTTCAATGCATGTCACCGGGCGTCTTACGGGACGGTGTTCGATAGTGGGACTCGATGTTCGATAGTCGGGATTGATGGTCAATGTTTGGGACTCGGTGTTCGATGGTAGGGATTCGATATTCGGGACTCGATGTTCGGGACTCGATGTTCGGGACTCGGTAGTCGGGATTCATTCCTGAATCTCGGGCTTCAGGTTCAGGACGATACTTGGGACTCGTTCGATGT
>NW_024538522.1:0-2790 GCF_016628075.1 Suillus paluster
TGGCAGGTGGCTCCAACAAAATGATGTATATGTACTGTAATTGTGTATACATATAAATGTAGCCACAATAGGATAGAAAAAGAACACCAAGCAAATAGAAAAATATGAAAAATGCGAAAATGCGAAAATGTGAAAGTGTGAAAATGCAAAAATATAAAGATGGGAAAAATGGGCAATGGGTAAACATGGGAATGGGAAGATAGAGAATGGAGAAATGGGGTGAATAGGGAGATGGGAGGATGGGAGGATGACAGGGGGACGGGAGGACAATGAGAGGATAGAGGATAAGAGGACAGACTACAGGAGGACAAGATGATGGGAGGATAATGGGAGGACAATAGGAGGATGGGAGATGGGAGGACATGACAATGGGACACAGGACAATGGGACAATGGGACATGGGACAATGGGACATGGGACACAGGACACAGGACACGGGACACGGGACATGGGACATGGGACACGGACACGGACACGGGACACGGGACACGGGACACGGGACACGGGACATGGGACACGGGACATGGACACGGACAACAGGACACAGGACAGGGATGATGAGATAGGAGAATTGAGGGGAAAGGCATGAGTCAGTAGCAAGACACAAACAGTTTGACTGAAGGTTACCTGGGACACTGGCTTGCATCCCGCTGGCCGAGGCACGAGGCCACGGGATCGCAAACCAGTGTCCCAGGTAACCTTCAGTCAAACTGTTTGTGCAACATCCCATAACTAAAACAAAACTATATAATATTTTTTAAATGTAAGATGTAAGAATTTATTTATTTCACACAAGTAAATAATATGTGGACACAGTGAGACAAGGCACCAAAGGTGCCTCCAGCAGAGCACGAAGTGCTCTGCTTGCTTCCTGTGCCGAAGGCACAACGGGCTTGGGCTAGTCTATAAAGTAAGGGAGAATGGTATGGGGGAAGGGGTGGGACGATTTGGGCATTTCCGCGTAGCGCACATGGTGTCGCCAGCGTCGGTTTTTTTCGTTTACAAGCCGCTTGGAATGCTTATTTCGCTAAGGTCGCTGAAAAAGGGATCCCATGTGGTTCTGTCAAGCGGAGTTTGAAGTTGCGAAAACCATTGTCCCTTACTATACGAGCTCACTGTCCAAAATTGGGAATTTGTAAAAATTGAGCCAAAACGGGATACACAACAAATAGAAAAATGTGAAAAATGCGAAAATGCGAAAATAGAAAGATGGGATGGCAGGTGCTCACTGGCCCTCCATTTTGCACAACAACAATGATTTTATATATGTACTGTAACTGTGAATACATGATAAATAGTAAAAATTGAAGGACAACAAGGGATTTTGGGATTTTTGTGGGGAAAAGAGAAAAGAAAACACCAAGTAGAAAAATGTGAAAATGCAAAATTGCGAAAATATAAAGATGGGAAAAATTGGCAATGGGTAAACAGGGGAATGGGAAGATGGAGAATGGAAAAATGGGGTGAATAGGGAGATGGGAGGATGGGAGGAAGATAGGAGGACAACAGAAGGATGGGAGAACAATGGGAGGATGAGGACAAGAGGAGGACAAGAGGACACAATGGGAGGATGAGAGGACAAGAGATGGGAGGACAATGGGAGGACAATGGGAGGATGGAAGACAGGAGGACAGACAATGGGACATGGGACATGGGACACGGGACACGGGACACGGGACACGGGACATGGGACACGGGACAACAGGACATGGGACACAGGACATGGGTCATGGGACAATGGGACAGGGACAACAAGGCACGGGACAAGATAATTGGGAGGAAGTGTATGAGTCAATAGCATGACACAAAGAGTTTGACTGAAGGTTACCTGGACACTGGCTTGCATCCCACTGGCCGACGAGGCCACGGGATCGCAAGCCTGTGTCCCGGTAACCTTCAGTCAAACTCTTGTGCAACATCTCATAATAACTAAAACAAAACTATATAATGTAGGATGGAAGAAATTCTTGATTTGTTATAATTAAATAATATGTAGATACATTGAGGCAAGGCACCTTTGGTGCCTCCAGCAGAGTGCAAAGCACTCTGCTTGCTTCCTGTGCCGAAGGCACAACGGGCTTGGACTCGTCTTAAAAAGTAAGGGAGAAGGGAGGGGGGGAATGTGGGAGGATTTGGGCATTTTCGCGTAGCCCACATGGTGTCGGCTGTCGGTTGTTTCGGTTGCGTCGGTTTGCGTCGGTTGTTTGAATCCCTTCTCCCTTGTAGTGCTGAAAAAGGGAATGCCATGGGTTCTGTCAAGCGGAGTTTGAATTTTTGCGCAAACCTTCGTCTGTTAGTATGTAAGGGTTGACTAATTTGGCAGGTGGCTCCAACAACAATGATGTATATGTACTGTAATTGTGTGTACATAAAAATGTAGCCACCTAATAGAAAAAGAACACCAAGCAAATAGAAAATATGAAAAAGCGAAATGTGAAAGTGTGAAAATGCAAAAATATAAAGATGGGAAAATTGGGCAATGTAACATGGGAATGGGATGGGAAGATGGAGAATGGAGAAATGGGTGAATAGGGAGATGGGAGGATGGGAGGATGACAGGGGGATGGGAGGACAATGAGAGGATGAGAGGACAAGAGAGGACAAGAGGACAGGACTACAGGAGGACAAGACAATGGGAGGACAATGGGAGGATGGGAGATGGGAGGACAGACAATGGGACATAGGACAACAGGACATGGGCATGGGATACGGGACAATGGGACATGGGACAACAGGACAATGGGACAACAGGACAACAGGACACGGGCAATGGGACATGGGAGAACAGGA
>NW_024538523.1:0-2774 GCF_016628075.1 Suillus paluster
CGGATATCGTTCAGTTTTGGGAAGGGAGTCAGGAGACGACATGGTAGTGTCAGAGCCGAGTGGTTATCGGCGAGAGAATGAGAGATTTCGAGGAGAAGATGTCGCTACCCTTTAGTCAGGGCTCATAACCTGTTAAAGAGCGAGAACTAAGGTAGCGTGAGTCTCAGTCAATGGTAGAAAGACTCTATTCGTGTAAACTAACCTAAGGTAGCGTGAGTCTGTAGGACCGCTAGTAAGTATCATGTATAGTATAATATGAATGGTATGCGCACCTCAGTCAATGGTAGAAAGACTGAGGTGCGAGTATAGCGTCTAGCCATCCTTAAATAGAAAAGAGAAAATGGTCAGTAACTAGGGTGGATGACGTCCAGTGACACTGGCAGCTAAGGTACATAGAACTGGAACAGTTAGATATATTTATCTGGAACCGGCTCGGTGCTCTGACGGATCACCTCTCAACAATACAACAGCTCTCAAGTCTCGATAGTAGCGACTGAAACATGTCAGGTTTGACTATTCTCCACCTCTGTCAGGTTCAATTCTATACAGCCCTTTCTCTCTGTCAGCAGCGAGATGACTCGCCAATCCTGTTTTCTGAGGACGAGGATGATGGTCTCGCTACATCGGACATTGTGTATAAAGAATTATTAATAATGGAATAGAACCTTGTTGACAAGAGTACTGCGCTAGTGGCAATCACTTGTGCGTGTTCAACCCATACACCCATCCGTCATCATCTCTCTCAATTCGCCACTTCATATCCTCGGACTAACATCGATTTCAAATAGCTTTGCATGAGAAATAACCATCGTCACTGAAGGCATGCGTGTTGATCGGAGCAGCGTCAGGTCGTTGAGCAATGCGGAAAGACCAGAAGAGAAGTGCGAGGTTGATGCACATTGACTGATTTGTCGAGGTTGCAGGCCGGGACATACACTTTCGATGACAGGTGAACTTCATTGATCGATGTCAAAGAAACTGTGTCGGCACGACTCACCGTCTACCAAAGCCATAGACGATAAACTTCATATTGTCCTTCAGACGGCCTTCTGAATCAAGCCAGCGCTGGGGATTGAAAGTCTCAGGATCCGGGAAGACAATAGGGTCACGAGAAATAGCCCTGAAAAAGATGCAGGTTATGAAGTTTGCACATTGTGAAGCATAACCCTACCAATGGCACCCATAGACTGTTGCACCCTCTGGAATGGAATATCCTTGCTGATTGGAGACGAAAAGAATGAGAATGCGGGTCACACATGAATCCAAGGCACTGACCCAAACGATATCCTTAGTTGCACGGTGGGGGAAATCCTGAGGCGCATGTCAGCGTCGTCCAGGGAACTTGCGGAATTCAGGACTTGCCTATACGAACGACAGGTCTCCATCTCAAAGCTTCCAACAAGAACGCGTGCAACTGAGGAAGCGAGCTTGGAGTCTTTAAATGCCGGTGCTATCCCGAAAAAATTAGTCGAGAAATCAAAGATTTAATACCCTTTAGCATTACCTCTGTCTGACCCGATGACCATATCGAGTTCTTCATGCACCTTCGCCTGAGCCAGGGGTGGCACGCCGCAGCCATGATAGCAGCGGTAATTCCAACAGCGGTCTGAACTAAGCATGAGTAAGTTCATAGAGATAAATAGGTTGCATGACTTGCCGTATCAGATCCCGCTCCAAAGAGCGATCCGGCAAGATAAGACATCTCATCTGTAGAGAGTTGGTGGTCTTCGACGTGTTCCAAGAGCATCTTTGCAAAAGAGGGGCCCCTTTATTTTGGTCCTGAGTATAAGATATAAGTGCCATACGTTCATCGAATCAAAAAGCCCCTCACCGCTTCACTCTTGACGCGCCCCAGTTGTTGTCTGTATAGCTGTAGTTCATCATGATGCCACTCGGTAAGTTGTTTTCCGTAACCAGGCAAGTAGCGCAAAAAGGCACACGATCAACGAGATAAGCTCCTGGGCGCATCGCGACCTGGAAATGTTCGAGGATTTTGTGGATATGGATCACTTCAGGATCGGTGTTGGCAGTCGGCGCAGACTTCCCATAAGTTACCCGAAGAATGACTGATATGGCATACCTTGAGGAGCCACGTCTTTGAAAGATTCACAAAAGGTCTTGGTAATGACGTACCGTTCTGTGTGCTCCCGGTGGTTATTTGGGTCATTCAGGATATCCAATATAAAATTCTTCGCATTCTCGCGCTGCATATCTTGGTATGTCTCTGCCGCCTTCGGTTGGAGATGGGTATGTATCACTTTTCGCAGGCGCCGGAAGCGATCTCCCGAACGAGCCATGAGAAGACGCATCCCCCTTGAGAGCATCTCGCCCGCGGCGATAGACCGAGGACGATCTACCAGTGATCCACCTTCTTTCTCCATGATATCCATGGCTGCCTGGTAAAGGGGTCAATGTCAGGTCAATGTCAGAGGAAGCTTGAGGTACGGACGGTCTACCTCAACGCTGCCGATAACAATTATTACTTGGCTACCTTGTCGGAACGATACCACTGGTCCATACTCTCGAACCAAGTCGGTTAGCGCATGAGCGATGCTGGGTGGACGATCCCGATCAGCCTCGAACATCAGGGATGGCATTTCCAAAACTCACTTGACAGCAGGCAGAGCGTTGCTCCAGAACCAACAGGGGGGAGGTCCAGGTGGAAGTGGAATGCCGTTCCTCCTACCCGCTAACGAGAATTTCCTGTACAACATAGTGAGTACCCCTACGGCTGCGACAACACCGACACATAGTCGGCTTTCATGGCGAGGGTT
>NW_024538524.1:0-2715 GCF_016628075.1 Suillus paluster
ATTTTAAAATGAGCGGTTCTCGGCACGGCAGGCAACTCCATGCGGCAATGTCTCAATTGAACAGAACCCATTTTGAAATCATGTGTCCAACTTCTGGCACGACATGCTTTGTTTGGGTTGCTAAATTTAAAGTTCCGCGAACTTCCAGTCCACAAATCAGATATTTAACGGCCAAATCCATCTGTTGTCACTTCATTTTTCATCCTTAAACTTTATTGAGAACGCCATGTCGCCACCAGTGCAACGCCAAGTCCGATTCGATATTCCAATGGATACCGATGAGGAATCTCAATACAATGGTGAATCTAGATCACCGACATCCAATGCCGCCGTGGGGTAACACAGGTAAGTCTTGTCGCAGTCAGCCCATCTCATCTTACCAGACTTCAGCATTCTATTTTGGCTTTGGTGTGCCACCGCACCGCCACGTTTAACTTCGGCATGGACATCCCCATGTCGGCGGTGGAATCCGCATCTCCCACAATGCAGCAGCCATTGAATGTGGGATTTCAACTTTCCCATCCAAGCGAAAACTCCACCGCCGTCCTCCAACTCACCAGCCATTCAATTTGGGGTTTCAGCTCCCACCTCCCCCTCCCACCCCGGCCCAAGCAGCCACTACCTGCCGGCCCAGTCCAACAGCCGTTTAATTTGGGCTTTCAGCTCACCGCTTCCTCCACCCCGCCCCAAGCAGAACTACCTGCCGGCCCAGTCAACAAGCCATTTAATTTGGGCTTTCAGCTCACCCCTTCCCCCACCTCGCCCAAGCAGAACTACCTGCCGGCCCAGTCAACAAGCCGTTTAATTTGGGCTTTCAACTCACCCCTTCCCCCACCCCGCCCCCCAAGCAGAAACTACCTGCCAGCCCAAGTACCCAGACAGCCATTTACCCTTGGCTTCCAACTCCCCATTCCCCCTCAACCACACACACCAGTGGCAGCAAACGCTGCATCCAGCATTTAACTTGGGTTTCGTCTTCCCCGTCCCGGCGACCCAGACACCAGAGGAGAATCTGGCTTGCCATGGTGCCGGCAGTACAAACCGCAGTTCCGGCGTGTGGGCTATGCCACCAACAACAGACGTAGTTCGCTTCACATATATTAATCAATTCTGACCCTCCAGCAGCGTTCACAGTTCAACTGTGAGCCTCTTCTCACCCATAGGAGATTGGAATCCGGTGTCTAATCTGAGCACCATTGCTGATTCACGCCGATGTGGCCCATCTGCTACCATGCAGCCGGCACCCTGTTGCACTGCCTTGAGGCCAACATTAGCATCTTTAGTTGGCGATGCCGAGCAAGCGGCGATCGACATTGTCAGACACCTCCAAGGAGAGGAATTTAAGCCACATCTCTGCATAGTTGTATAAGAGTTTAACTCATCTTAACCCAGTTGATCAGTGGTGGTGATGATGGTCGGTGGGTCCTTAGGTGTCAGCGAGAGCATCCAGGACCCTAAGCCCAATGAGGCTCTTGGACAGCAACCGGATTCTGATGTCGGCGTTCTGAAAAAACCAGACAGGCTGACCAGGATCTTCAAAGACATGATTAGCTTGCATCATATGCACAGGTCCCAGGATCAGGTTGGCCCCAATGGTGACCGCCCTATTGGCTGAGGTGGAGAGAGCAGGAATTGATTTCCGACTCTGATGAGTAGACAGATACCATCTCAATTTGTTAAAGGTATCCGGTCTATATCACTGGTTCACTGGTGACTCAATTAAAGGTACTATATTACCATACCCACATGGATCAGTGAAATGATCGGCGGCAGCACCTAAAATCCCATTTAAACACAGCAGGTATAAGAATGCCGGAGGTACTGGTATTGACAGGCATCTAGTGCAATTATGGAGCTGGCATAGGATGTCTTTCGATTGTAGCTCATATACAAGTGATCATTAATGATAGGCGGCAATGATCACGTCCTACTCCATTTGGCCTTTGGAGCTTCAGCAACCACTGCCTTGCTCCTGGTTCTCCTAGCCGGCATGTCACTGATAGGAGCAGCGGTACGGCGTTTTGATGCCTTGGTTGGTGGCTCATTCTCAGCGGCGGCACGGCGTTTTGATGCCTTGGCCGGCGGCTCATTCTCCACATTGGAACGAAGACCTTGCCTTGTGGTGTGTGGACCTGATTTTGCCGGTTCATGCGCTGTGTTGAGTGGAACTTTGATATTGCTGGTCACCTTTGACCTGACTGGAGGTGTTGCCTTGGCATATCCGCCGGTGGAATCATTGATTTGAGGCGCAAGGTTATCAGATGCCAAGTCATCGCCGGGGCCGTCACTGGATACCGGCGGCAGGCCTCTCTGAGTTACCTTTGGAAGGAATGATTCATCCCTGTCATTGGCAGACATTGAAGCCTCCTGTTCATTGGCAGATGACTGATGCTCCTCTTCCACTTCTTCCTCATCACTGCTTTGCTCATGGTGTGTTGAGGCACATTTGCGCTTACCGGTGCTCTGGCATGCCGAGTAGCTCGCCACACTGCCTTGTGGAAAGATTTTGTGCGTGTCTCCATCTCGCCGTCGGTGTCTTTCCAAGCTTTGAAACAGAAGGTTGGGGCGAAGCTTCTTTTCCTGTCGGTGATGCCAGAAAACTACAACAGAGCGGGGCGTCTGCTTTGTCCATCTTTGAAGGTTCCACCACTGCACGTCGGCGGGCCAGTAGGTGTCATCAAAGAAATCTGATTGGCTTTCACCAAGTCACCCCAT
>NW_024538526.1:0-2459 GCF_016628075.1 Suillus paluster
GGACCAAACCTTTCCATCACTACCCGTCTCAGATGGGCAGCCGGGCGTGACAATGTACCAATAGAGACGGGCCACCCGGTGCGGCCCATGGCAATAATTGTACCGTGTTAGACGAGTGGGCCGAGGGGGTGGAGTGTCCAAGGCAAATGGATGGGCCGGGTGTATATTATAGATGGTAGTATAGCAATGTACTATATAGGAAATTATGAATAGTAGTAGTGAATCCGGTGTGTGATAGATGAGTGGGCCGGAGGAATGGAGTGCAATATAGACGAGTGGGCCGGGGAACTGGGGTGTGATGGAGATGAGTGGGCCGGTAAATGAGGTGCAATGGAGACGAGTGGGCCGGTACATAAGGTGCAATGAAGACGAGGGGGCCGGAGAATAGGGTGCAATTGAGACGAGTGGGCCGGTATAGCAGGTGCAATGGAGATGGGTGGGCCGGTAAATAAGGTGCAATTAAGACAAGTGGGCCAGTATAGCAGGTGCAATGGAGACGGGTGGGCCGGTAGCAGGTGCAATGGAGACGGGTGGGCCGGTAAAGGAGGTGCAATGAGGACGAGTCGGCCGGTGTTATGGGTGCAATGAAGACGAGTCGGCCGGTGATATGGGGTGCAATGAAGACGAGCTGGCCGGTATATGGGGTGCAATGAAGATGAGTGGGCCGGTGATATGGGGTGCAATGAAGACGGGTAGGCCGGCATTATAGGGCGCAATGGAGATGGGTGGGCCGGTGATATAGGGTGCAATGAAGACGAGTGGGCCGGTGATATGGGGTGCAATGAAGACGGGTGGGCCGGCATGATAGGGTGCAATGGAGATGGGTGGGCCAGTATTATGGGTGCAACAACGACCGGTATTTAGTAACCGGTTGCTTGTGGTAACATAGCACTCATCCGGCGATTCCACTGGTGGTCTGATCATGTAAAATGGTTTGATTTGACAAAGTTATGAGCCCTACAAGGGAAAGCCATAAATTTAGAGGATATTATGATATATTGTATCTAGACCATTGCAACCGGTATTTTTGACCGGTAGTTATTGACCAGTTGCTTGTGGTGACATAGCACTCAGTCCGGTGATTCCACCGGTGGTCTGACCATGTAACATAGTTAAGATTTGACAAAGTTAGGAGCCTTACAAGAGAAAGTCACAAAGTCAGAGGATATATCATATCTAGACCATTGTGACCGGGATTTTTCAACCGGAAGTTATGTGACCGGTTGCTTGTGGTAACATAGCACTCAATCCGGCGATTTTACCGGTGGTCTGATCATGTAAAATGGTCAAGATTTGAGAAAGTCATGAGCCCACGAAAAGTCATGAATTTAGAGGATATATGATATCTACAGTATTGTACCAGTTGCTTGTGGTAGCATAGCACTCAATCTGGTGATTCCACCAGTGGTCTGACCATGTACAATGGTTGATATTTGACAATGTTAGGAGCCTTACAAGAGAAAGTCACAAAGTCAGAGCATATGTGATATCTAGACCATTGTGACCGGTATTTTTTGACCGGTAGTTATGTGACCGGTTGCTTGTGGTAACATAGCACTCAATCCGGTGATTCCACCGGTGGTCTGACCATGCAAAATCATTAAGATCTGACAAACTTATGAGCCTTACAAGATAAAGCCACAGATTTAGAGGATGTTATATTTAGACCATTGTGACCGGTATTTTTGTGAACAGTTGCTTGCAGTAATATAGTACTCAATCTGGTGATTCCACTGGTAGTCTGATCATGTAAAATGGTCAAGATTTGACAAAGTTCTGAGCCTTATAAGACCAAGTCATAAATTCAAAGGATACAGTGTTGTATCAGCTTATATCTGGACCATTGTAATCAGTATTTTTGCAACCGGTTGCTTGTGGTAATGTAGCACTCAATCAGGGGATTCCATTTTGCCCCTTTGATAGGAGAGTGTTCTAGCACTGTCAAAACATATTTAGGAGTATATATTAACATATTCCACCACTTAGTTGACCCCCTGAAGGGCTACATCAAACAATATAGCATATATACATGAAAACATAACTGATAAGAACCCTCCAACACTATCAAGGATGTTATTGGTAATCAGACACTTGGGATATGTCCCATGTATATCCCTAGTCATGGTCCTAAAATTCTGGAAAGATCCCTCAAGTATTGACGGTAAGATAAGTAAAACAACATAGGCTTGACATATGACAATTTACCCCTGTCACTGAAAGTCACTGACACATATCACACACACCAAAGATTTTATTAAAAATGCAGTAGTATGTATAGTAGACTACATAATGAACCTAAAAACACATTGCCCTGAAGGTAAAGTCTTTGTAGAAGAGTGTGGTGAGGAAATATTAGGATTGGTAAGTAAAAGTCCAACCACTACATATACACCCAAACTGGTGAGTTTCGATGTTTTGGGCTTTTGGACTTTCCCACACTCTATTTCAGAGATATTTCA
>NW_024538527.1:0-2446 GCF_016628075.1 Suillus paluster
ATGCATTGCCATCATCACAAAAAGACCGCAAGACCAATTATCTTGCTGTCTCTGATTTTTCAGTGGAGCGTGGTGTCGTCGTGTCCAATCTTTGAATCGATGTTTTAGTGATTTGATGTCCGGATACTGGTGGTATTTAAGCCAGTGCTCCAAGCCCGCTGCAGCTTGACACAAATACTGGGAAACCATCACATGAGCGGGCTATGGGCTGTAGATCCATAAAAAAAAATCTGCTGACCTGGTCCGCCCATTCGGGATTGGTGCCCAGACTATCAAAGAACCCTATTTCATGAGCTGACCAGTCGACCCAACCCAAGACCCAATGGGGGGGAGACCCTCCGCACAGTGGAATAGCCCAACGCCTAGAGGCGAGAATCTTGCTTTTGGACCTCTGGGCACATGGGGTTGGGTGGCTTTGAGTTTGGAAATACTGGCTTTGACGGATGGACTTACCACAGAGACAATTTTTTCTAGTGTAGTGTTACACGAGGTTTCGCCACGAATCAAGTTAGGGACAAATGAGCTCAGAATAATGCATCCCGCTTGAGTCAAACTGTTCTCCTTATCAGGTACAAGACTGGCATAAGCATTCATGACCGTTCCAGTGATTCTAGAGCCTTTACTTCGCAGGCAATCCAAGTCTGCATCGACGATTTCGACGCCTTCCACAAAGCGTGATAGGCGTGAGACCCCAGATTGTCGGTCAAGTGCTGATGGGGGTGTAGACATCATACTTTCCGGCTCCGGCTTCACAGTATCCCGATTCAAAGATGAGGGCGTGGGTAGCTGATCGGGACCTGGCTCCATAGTTGGTTTCAAAGGAGGGAGAAGACAGGAAGGTGAGGTTACCTTTTTATGCACGCTTACTTCGGCTACCCGATCGAAATTGACCAAATTCGTTTCAACTTGATCCTTCCAAACCAAATCGGGTCACAACTCGTTGGACTTGCGAGTTAGAATCGTGTAGTTCATATCCATACATCGTAATCCCCTGTAAATCATAATGGTCAATATCATTATATCCCATTGCAATTGCCACAGAGACGATGGGAGAAGTGTGAAAATGCACCGGAATATTGCAACATTATCTGTCACATACCCACTGCTGGAATTGTGCCGGAAGTTACAGACTTCTCTTTAGTTATCACCAGGTTTTCCTGTAGATTATCCTCTCATGATTAGCATGAACTGGTTAGCCACATATAATGCTGCAGATCCTCCTGGATCTGGACCTCAGGGGGATCGACTTCAAGATGAACTTGAAGGTGACGGCGATAACAAGCAACATGACCCATCAACTCATGGCGAAACTGACGTATCCACTTGTGGGGGAATTGAAGGACTTGGAAGTGGTGACATTTCTGACTAGATGGTCAAACTTGCATTATGTTTTTCTCTGCTTTAACTTGACTCGCTGGCATTTATTGAAACTTCCTTAATATCACTCCTGGGGCCATTATAGATTTGTAGACAATTTGACATACAACAAAGTAGGTGCAGAAATTCTCGCCCCTTGGTTTTGGAGCCAGCCTTAGCAGTTGCTCCTATGCAGAGGCTTACCTTCATGCTGTCAGTATTGCGCATTGTGAAGTTTCTAGCCATCAATATGGAGGAAGGCCCTCTTCCAAATTGTTTAACCTTCCTCCACATTGTTGCTCCCATGAAGAGGGCGACTGCCAAAGCATGACCAGCATTGATGCTTCTTGGTCAAGGCAGCGTGGATGTCCCTGTTAAGAACCATGCTCAAAGGGGGTCAAATCCAAAGGGCTTGGCTTCAGCTCGTGCGCTGTGCCCCTTACCAGAGTATGTGCCCCTAATTTCCGAAGATTAGAACGGAGGGCTGGTAAAGTCCAGACCAGTTCGCCGGCGGAACTAAGGACAAGTCCGCCGGACTTCTGGAGGTTGAAGGAGAAACTAGAGTAAGACTACTACGGACAAAGTCTGGAGTAGAGGCGGATTGTTTGGGAGCAAGTCTTAGCAGTCGCTCCTATGCAGAGGCTTACCTTCATACTGCCAGTATTGCATCTTGGGAAGCCTCCAGCCATCAATATGGAGGAAAGCCTGCCTCCACATTGTTGCTCCCATAACAGGGGCAACTGCCAAAAATGTGGAGGAAGATTGGTCGCCCCTTTTATGGAGGAAAGCCTTCCTCCACATTGTTGCTCCCACAAAAGGGGCGACCACCAAAAAATGTGGAGGAAGGCTTGCTTCCATAAAGGGGGCGACTGCCAAAAAAAAAGGGGGGGGGGGGGGGGGGGCGAAAAAAGACCCCAAAAAAAAACATACTCCCAATAAAAAGGTCAACCACCAAAAAGAAAAAAAAAAACTTGCTCCCAACTTGCCAAGAGGGGGAGACCGTTTGTTTAGGAGCAAGTCTTAGCAGTCGCCCCTATCCAGAGGCTTACCTTCATATTGAAGGTCTCCACTAGGAAAAACAAAGAATGGC
>NW_024538529.1:0-2424 GCF_016628075.1 Suillus paluster
CAGTCACTAAGGCTATTGGCCAGAACAACAACATTGTTCCAGGTGACATAGTTTCTCTTTCTACTATACGTCAATCTTGTCATCTTATTCCTCACTTGGGTCCTAACATTAGTTGGCCTTCCAGCTGGAAGTCTGCTAATGTTTTGGACTTATGCAACAGTTTTCTTCTTAACAATTGGTCAAGTAAATTTGCTTATCAGACGCTTTGGTAGTCAATACTTAGTATATATATGATTTGTGTGATTTATAGCAAGAGTCTAACTCTATCACTCAAGTTGTTAATATAGCATACATATATTGAAATAGCCCATAGTGTCTCTATTTGAATAAACACCAAAATGGCAAAAACCCTTTTTCCTGATGAAGGAAAAATATCCTTTACATCTGACCTCTGGTCTGATCAGAAGCTCCGCCCCTTCATGGCACTCACCGCTCACTGGATTTCCAAGGAAGCAGACATCAGTGCTTGTCTTGAAGCAGCCTTGATTGCATTTCACCATGTTCCAGGAAGTCATAGTGGCAATCTCTCTTCGGTAATACTGCATCTCCTCAATCATGCTGATGTTGCAAAGGATGTGAGCGTTCAGCTGTACCGTATGATGTGCTCTGACTTCGTTTAGCCTGGACACTTCACGTTGGACACGCATCAAACAATCAACATGCATGAAGGAGCTCTCAAACTTACTCGAAGAACGCAAGATTGAATATAATGCAATCGAAAACAGAATCCCTTGTTTTCCGCACGTGATCAACATATGTGATCAACATATTGTTGACGACTACACGACAGCGGATTTCTCATCCGTGGAGAAGACCTGGAATGTTTGTGGTCAAATCATCGACAAGAATGAGTATGTTGGCGCCATCACCGGTAAAGCTCTCGAACGGGCCAGACATCTTGTGCACTCCATCTGTGCATCAAACCAACGACATTCGAATTTTAGGGATACCATCGTGATAGGTAATGAAAACCATTGGTTCCGAGGAGACACAGGCAAGCCTATAAGGCTCCCTGAAGTCGAACTCCTGCTCGATGAGCCAACCCGCTGGGATTCGGTATATGTTATGCTCAATCGTCTACGCAATCTATGTCAGGTGAGGTCTCATCTCACTGAACATTTGTGGTGGGCTAACCATTGCCCAGGCGGTTGATATGTTCTTTGAGTCTCCCGATCAACGCTCTATATACGACAAAAAGTTGAGTATGATAGAATGGCATTTCCTACAGGACTTCAAAGTAATTCTGGAGGTCAGTATCAACATCTTTGTAACCTATGTCGCATTTAACCTTGTAATTTCAGCCCCCCCACAGAGCTCAGCAATCCATGTCGAGTGAGAGCACTCCCATGTTGGGTTGTGCAGTTCCAGCGTTTGAAAGGTTACTTGAGGATTGGAAGCAGGTGGCCAATAGCGTCCCGCACTGCACCACTCATCAACATTGGTTTGACTTGGGTGGAGAAGTATGACAACAGGATGTCCTGCACAAATGCATATGCCGTTGTGATGTGTAAGTCCCTCGCACTTTTTATAAAATTTGATGTCTTATGATCGGTTTATAGTTGTTGACCCCACATGCTGAATGTCATGGGCTACGGATCATTGGGATGAGAACCGGATAAAGTCAGCAAAGGAATTCATTCTCAAACTAGTACATCTATCTAGCTAGCAACAGCATGTGCTCATATGTCCTTAGATGCATGTCAAGAGAGCACAATGGACCTCCAATATACTGGCTCCAACCCAACGACCCTCAAGACTACAATCATGCATGCTAGGCTCCCATATCTATGGACTTCGTGAGGGGATGCACTGCCGGTTTTGATGATATCGTCCAGACAGTCGATCAGGAGTTTGGGGCTTATAGCACAGCTAATATCAGCCCCAAGGGAAAAAATATACTCTCCTTCTGGCAGGTGAGAGTCGTCTCCATCAAGTGACGTATTTTGTTGTTGACCATGAGGTTTTGACCAGATGTCTGAGGGGATGTTCCCAACGGTTTACACCGTTGCTATGGACTACCTCCCAATCCAGGCATCTGCTGTTCCCTGTGAGCGAGTGTTCTCATGAGGCTCGTTCATATCATGGTCTTGTCTTAGGCTCATTTCTGACTGGTGTTTGCAGAGTTCTGCCCCCCAACAATGTACTACACGACGATTCCACTCGTCTCTGAGAGACCTAACAACAGGTGCTGGGATGCCTCAAAATTGCGCAAACTCCGGAAGAGGTTAGATTCTGGTACGATGACTGTGGAGGAACTGATCAAGTTGCTGTGACTTTTTGGATGGCGAGATTGTCGACTTGGCCCGACTGGCTGGGCAAACAGTGGGTATCCCCACACCGAGTATGGTTGCCATGGCTCGTTTCACGCCCCACCTGTCGCATTTGTGCACACACAAATTGGCATCTTTAACCGTTGTCAGGATT